>NC_134356.1:464632753-464765253 GCF_048569485.1 Anomaloglossus baeobatrachus
TCAGGATCTCAGAGAGATGACCCTCTGTATGATGAAACGGAGGTAGCTGATCAGGATTCTGATCCTGAGGCCGCTCTCAACCTTGATACCCCTGATGGGGACGCCATAGTGAATGATCTTATTGCGTCCATAAATATGATGCTGGATATTTCTCCGTCAGCTCCTCCAGCAGAGGAGTCACCTCAGCAGGAGAAGTTCCGTTTCAGGTTCCCCAAGCGTACAGCGAGTATGTTTCTGGATCACTCCGACTTCAGAGAGGCAGTCCAGAAACACCGAGTTTGTCCAGATAAGCGTTTTTTCCAAGCGCCTTAAGGATACACGTTATCCCTTCCCCCCTGACGTGGTCAAGGGCTGGACTCAGTGTCCCAAGGTGGATCCTCCAATCTCCAGACTGGCGGCTAGATCCATAGTTGCAGTTGAAGATGGGGCTTCACTCAAGGATGCCACTGCCAGACAGATGGAGCTCTGGTTCAAATCCATCTATGAGGCGATCAGCGCGTCTTTCGCTCCAGCATTCGCAGCAGTATGGGCACTCCAAGCTATCTCAGCGGGTCAAGCCCAAATTGACGCACTCACACGTACGTCTGCGCCGCTAGTGGCTTCCATAACCTACGCTATTAATGCTATCCTGGACTCTGCGAGCCGTACGGCGGTTGCAGCCGACAATTCGATGGCATTACGCAGGGCCTTGTGGCTACGGGAACCGCCGGAGGTGCCGCTACCAAGGCGGCTTCCTCATGACATACGGCAGCCTCACACCGCATCCTCGGTCGGTGGCAGGCTCTCCCTCTTCTGCGACACCTGGCTGCCACAGGTAAAAGACCGATGGGTGAGAGACATTCTGTCTCACGGTTACAGGATAGAGTTCAGCTCTCGTCCTCTGACTCGATTCTTCAGAACATCTCCGCCCCCCGAAAGAGCCGATGCTCTTCTGCAGGCGGTGGGCACCCTGAAGGCAGAAGGAGTGGTGATCCCTGTTCCTCTTCAGCAACAGGGTCACGGTTTTTACTCCAACCTGTTTGTGGTTCCAAAGAATGACGGGTCTTGCCGTCCTGTCCTGGACCTACAACTGCTCAACAAACACGTAAAGACCAGGCGGTTCCGGATGGAATCCCTCCGCTCCGTCATCGCCTCAATGTCCCAAGGAGATTTCCTTGCATCGAGCGATATCAAAGATGCTTATCTTCACGTTCCGATTGCTCCAGAGCATCAGCGCTTCCTGCGCTTTGCCATAGGAGACGAACACCTCCAGTTCGTGGCACTGCCGTTCGGCCTGGCGACAGCCCCCCGGGTTTTCACCAAGGTCATGGCTACAGTAGTCGCGGTCCTCCACTGCCAGGGTCACTCGGTGATCCCTTACTTAGACGATCCGCTAGTCAAGGCTTCCAAGAGGCATGCCAGCACAGCCTCAACGCTACTCTGGAGACTCTCCAGAGTTTCGGGTGGATCATCAATTTTCCAAAGTCAAATCTGACACCGGCCCAATCGCTGACATATCTTGGCATGGAGTTTCATACCCTCTCAGCGATAGTGAAGCTTCCGCTGAACAAGCAGCGTTCACTACAGACGGGGGTGCAATCTCTCCTTCAAGGTCAGTCACTCCCCTTGAGGCGCCTCATGCACTTCCTCGGGAAGATGGTGGCAGCAATGGAGGCAGTCCCTTTCGCGCAGTTTCACCTGCGTCCTCTTCAATGGGACATCCTACGCAAATGGGACAGGAAACCGACGTCCCTCGACAGGAACGTCTCCCTCTCTCAGGCAACCAAAGCTTCCCTTCGGTGGTGGCTTCTTCCCACTTCATTATCGAGGGGGAATTCCTTCCTACCCCCATCCTGGGCAGTGGTCACGACGGACGCGAGTCTGTCAGGGTGGGGAGCAGTTTTTCTCCACCACAGGGCTCAGGGTACGTGGACTCAGCAAGAGTCCTCGCTTCAGATCAATGTTCTGGAGATCAGGGCAGTGTATCTGGCCCTAAAAGCGTTCCAGCAGTGGCTGGAAGGCAAGCAGATCCGAATTCAGTCGGACAACTCCACAGCGGTGGCATACATCAACCACCAAGGCGGGACACGCAGTCGGCAAGCCTTCCAGGAAGTCCGGCGGATTCTACTGTGAGTGGAAGCCACAGCCTCCACCATATCCGCAGTTCACATCCCAGGCGTAGAAAACTGGGGAGCAGACTTTCTCAGTCGCCAGGGCATGGGCGCAGGGGAATGGTCCCTTCACCAGGACGGGTTTCAGGAGATATGTTGCCGCTGGGGCATGCCGGACGTCGACCTAATGGCGTCCCGGCACAACAAGGTACCGACGTTCATGGCACGGTCTCAAGATCCCAGAGCTATGGCGGCAGATGCCTTAGTTCAGGACTGGTCGCAGTTTCAGCTCACTTACGTGTTCCCTCCGTTGGCACTGTTGCCCAGAGTGTTACGCAAGATCAGGGCCGACTGCCGCCGCGTCATCCTCGTCGCTTCAGACTGGCCGAGGAGGTCGTGGTACCCGGATCTGTGGCATCTCACGTTCGGCCAACCGTGGGAACTACCAGACCGACCAGACTTGCTGTCTCAAGGGCCGTTTTTCCATCTGAATTCTGCCGCCCTCAACCTGACTGTGTGGCCATTGAGTCCTGGATCCTAGCGTCTTCAGGATTATCTCAAGAGGTCATTGCCACTATGAGACAGGCTAGGAAACCAACGTCCGCCAAGATCTACCACAGGACGTGAAAAATTTTCCTGTCGTGGTGCTCTGCTCAGGGTTTTTTCTCCCTGGCCATTTGCCTTGCCCCCTTTTCTGTCCCTCCTTCAATTTGGACTGGAAAAGGGTTTGTCGCTCGGCTCCCTTAAGGGACAAGTCTCAGCGCTCTCTGTGTTTTTCCAGAAGCGCCTAGCCAGACTTCCACAGGAACGCACGTTCCTGCAGGGGGTTTGTCACATCGTTCCTCCTTACAAACGGCTGTTAGAACCCTGGGATCTGAACAGGGTGCTGATGGTTCTTCAGAAACCACCATTCGAGCCTATGAGGGATATTTCTCTCTCACGCCTTTCGCAGAAAGTGGTTTTCCTAGTAGCAGTCACTTCACTTCGGAGAGTGTCTGAGCTAGCAGCGTTGTCGTGCAAAGCCCCTTTCCTGGTGTCTCACCAGGACAAGGTGGTTCTGCGTCCGGTTCCGGAATTTCTCCCTAAGGTGGTATCCCCCTTTCATCTCAATCAGGGTATCTCCTTACCCTCTTTTTGTCCTCATCCAGTTCACCAATGTGAAAAGGATTTGCACTTGATTAGATCTGGTGAGAGCACTCAGACTCTACATTTCTCGTACGGCGCCCCTGCGCCGCTCGGATGCACTCTTTGTCCTTGTCGCTGGCCAGCGTAAAGGGTCACAGGCTTCCAAATCAAGCCTGGCTCGGTGGATCAAGGAACCAATTCTCGAAGCTTACCGTTCTTGTGGGCTTCCGGTTCCCTCAGGGCTGAAGGCCCATTCTACCAGAGCCGTGGGTGCGTCCTGGGCTTTGAGGCACCAGGCTACGGCTCAGCAGGTGTGTGAGGCGGCTACCTGGTCGAGCCTGCACACTTTCACGAAACACTATCAGGTGCATACCTATGCTTCGGCGGATGCCAGCATAGGCAGACGAGTCCTTCAGGCGGCGGTTGCCCACCTGTAGGAAGGGGCCGTTTTACGGCTCTATTACGAGGTATTATTTTACCCACCCAGGGACTGCTTTTGGACGTCCCAATTGTCTGGGTCTCCCAATGGAGCGACAAAGAAGAAGGGAATTTTGTTTAATTACCGTAAATTCCTTTTCTTCTAGCTCCAATTGGGAGACCCAGCACCCGCCCCTGTTTTTTTGTGTACACATGTTGTTCATGTTGAATGGTTTCAGTTCTCCGATATTACTTCGGATTGAATTTACTTTAAACCAGTTTATAATTTTTTTCCTCCTTCTTGCTTTTGCACCAAAACTGAGGAGCCCGTGGGAGCACGGGGGGTGTATAGGCAGAAGGGGAGGGGCTTTACACTTTTAGTGTAATACTTTGTGCGGCCTCCGGAGGCATAGCCTATACACCCAATTGTCTGGGTCTCCCAATTGGAGCTAGAAGAAAAGGAATTTACGGTAAGTAAACAAAATTCCCTTCTTCGTGGATATGCTTCATTTTTCTGGTGTGAACATTGAGCTGGTGTGCCTTGCCAAAAAGTTCCATTTTTGTATTCTAGTCTGGATTTTTTATGATTTTTTTTTTTTTCAATAATGGTGTCCTCCTTGGTCGTCTCCCATGAAGGCCACTTTGGCTCAAACAACAACAGATGGTGTGATCTGACACTGATGTTCCTTAAGCTTGAAGTTTACAATTAATCTCTTAAGAAGTTTTTCTGGGCTCTTTTGTTTCTATTCGTATTATGTGTCTTTTTGACTTGTCATCAATTCTACTCCTGCGGCGACATCCAGGGAGGTTGGCTACAGTCCCATGGATCTTACATTTCTGAATATGTGCAACTGTAGTCACAAGAAAATCAAGCTGCTTTGAGATGGTCTTATAACCTTTACCTTTAACATACTTGTCTAGAGTTTTCTTTCTAATCTCATGAGACAACTCTTTCTTTTACTTTCTCGGGTCATGTTGAGTGTGGTATACACCATGTCACCAAACAGCACAGTGAGTATCTGTAGCCCTATACAGTGTGTCCACCCATATCCTGTCCACCGCCATTAACTTGAGAATGGCAGCAGCTATAGGCATAGAAGTGGTGTCTAGGCATAGTAAAGTAGCCATGTGCTTACGCAATGAAACCACCTATAGTGCCACCTGGTGGAAAACAACAGAGTTAGCATTTTTATTACATGGTTAACCCTCTATGCCCGATGTGGAGTGGAGTACTAGGATTTTAGATGTGCTTTGGTGGTTTTGGCTCTGTTACTCCAGGTCCCAGGTGGTAGGTCCTGCATCCTCAAGAGGATGCAGTTCCTTGTAGTGCCCTGAGTGTCTCGGGCACTACACAATGAAACTACCTATAGCGTCACCTGGTGGAAAACAACGGAGTTAGCATTTTTATCTCGAAAACAGAAACGAGATAGAGAAAAAAAGTGAATTACAAAGTTGTAGGGCATCATCAATTCAATACGAATCTACACCTTGCATACAGAAATGCTTTGATTAGAACGTGTAAAACTCACAAGGCTGCGGACGTGAAGCGATACCTCATGGAGACCTTCCTACAAGTCATTGGGTATGGTGGCTGCGTAGAGTGGCCTCCACGCTCACCTGACCTGACCCCATTGGACTTCTTTCTGTGAGGTCACATCAAACAGCAGATGTATGTGACCCCTCCACCAACATTTCAGGACCTACGAAACCGTATCACAGATGCTTGTACAAACGTGTCACCTAAATGAGCACCATATGTGTGACCAGCATTCAATGTTTGGGGGGGGGGGGGGTCATGTGTTTCATATCATAGCATTTCTGTATGCAAGGTGTCGATTCGTATTGAATTGATGATGCTCTGCAACTTTGTAATTCATTATTTTTCTCTATCTCGTTCCGTTTTCGAGATACAAATGTTAACTCCGTTGTTTTCCACCAGGTGGCGCTATAGGTAGTTTCATTGTATGGCGCCCGAGACACTCAGGGCACTACAAGGAACTGCATCCTCTTGGGGATGCAGGACCTACCCCCTGGGATCTGGAGTAATAGTGCCATACCACCAAAGCACAACTAAAATCCTAGTTCTCCACTCCACACCGGGCATAGAGGGTTAACCATGTAAGGGGATGGTCACCATGGAAAGGAACGAGTCCCAGGGATTAGCCAGCCTAGTGGCTGGGGTCAGCAATCAGGAGAGAGTCTACAGAAGTGTGGCACAGGAGAGGTGTGCGGACGTGCCTGAGCTGGGTCCGTGCAACGGTGACCCGGGGGCACAGGAGAAAGATTGTCAGGACGGATACCGGAGATAATGCTGGGACTGGAACACGCACGGGGCACAGGGCCCTAGATCAGGCACCAGTTCTACACGGCTTTATAAATACCTGCCCGGTGAGGACACCGTCACGGACTTCACCGAACCAAATAATCCAGGGACGTCAGCAGTAAACTAGGATCGGGGTTCGGACACTTACCTCCCCACAGGGTCCGCACTGCCCGCCGTACGGAGGAGACTGTACTCCAAAAGGGACAGTCGGGCCCCAAACGCTCGACGCTATGGGGAGCCAACCAACAGAGGGCCGGGGACAGAGCAAACTGGGTCACTACATTGGCACTGATACTCCAAGGGACCTGAACCAGCAACTCTTGGGTCCAAGTGAGTAGAGACTGTTAAAGACAACCTGTTGTGATCTCCATTATTATCCCTCATAATCTCCCAGTCACGGCCCTAGCTGCGGAGGACCTAACACCATGGCTGCAATTACCACCAGCTCTGGGAGTACCCACATTTAGCAGCGGCGGTTCTCTATCCTTAACCGCAACCCGCAGGTAGCGTCACATGACATTTATGGGTACTTTACACGTTGAGACATCGCTAGCATTGGCTAGCAATGCCGAGCGCAATAGTACCCACCACGTCGCACATGCGATATATGGTGATTTCTGCCGTAGCGAACATTATCGCTACGGCAGCTTCACACGCACATACCTGCTCGGCGACGTCGCTGTGACTGCCGAACTATCCCTCCTTCAAGGGGGAGGTGCGTTCGGCGTCACAGCGACGTCACTAATCAGCCGGCCAATAGAAGCGGAGGGGTGGAGATGAGCGGGACATAACATCCCGCTCACCTTTTCCTTTCCGCATTGCCGTCGGGACGCAGGTAAGGAGATATTTGTCGCTCCTGCGGGTTTTTCACACAGCAATGTGTGGAGCTGCAGGAACGTGAAACAACATTGTACCTGCGGTCGACCTGACATTATGGAAATGAACGAAACTACACAGATCACCGATTTTCGATGCTTTTGTGATCATTTATCGTCGCACCTAGGATTTACACGTTGCGATGACGCTACCAGCGCCGGATGTGCATCACTAGCGACGTGACCCCAACGATATTTCAGAAGCGATGTCGTGTAAAGCCCCCCTAACTCTATTCAGCCCTGTAAATACCCCCTTTTACAAAAGAAGCCCCAGGGCATGGGACTGGGCAACAGCCACTAGAGTGACATTCCCATTTGTTACCACCTGGGACAGAGTACCTCCTTCCCTGGGCGCGACAATTGCGTAGCAGATGGCTACTTTACTATACCTAGACACCACTTCTGTGCTTATAGCTGCCGCTGTTCTCAAGTTAATGGCGGTGGACAGGAAATGGGTGGACACACTGTGTACAGGTCCACTGACTGATTACAAGATTGTAGACACTTGTGATACTAATTAGTGGACACAACGTATCCCTTTTGTCACATTATTTTCAGGGGTTTATTATTTCAGCATTTCTGTCCAGGCCTGTTTCATGAGTTTTAGGTTTTTAAAAATTCTGTGGAAGCATTGTTGAAAAGCAATGTCTGACTTCCATTTGTTCATTTTCTTGGATTTTTTATTCATTTATTATTTTTGTCAGATTCAAGTTATTTCTGTGACCATTGTGGGTTTTTCTTTCATGAAACGAGGGGTACCAACAATTTTGACTACGTGTGTATATAGAGGAGCATTGTGCGTAAGAGGGATATTATACACTAACTTTAGGCAGAGACTGAGCCATGCCATCAGCAGTGACATCACCCAGGTGATTTGAGGTCACAGCTGGCGGTTCCCACGGTCCTTCACCTGTGACCACAGGTAACCTGACCTCCGTAAAGTCAGTGATCTCACCTCAGATGAGACCTGCATCTCCTGGCAGAAATACGTGTTTTTTTGTTGCCAAGAGAAGTAGATTTGGTGTTAAAAAAGTTTTTACACCATATTCTTGCACCCAATCTACACCTCCTGGCAAAAAAACTACCACAGTTTACCACATACTGTTTTGTTGTGTTTTGGGGTTTTTTTTGGGCCAGGTGTAGATTGGGTGCATGAATATGGTGTAAAAATGTCATCACTTTCATCACCAAATCTACAGTTCTTGGCCGAAAAAAAAAAAAAAAAAAGATAATATTTTTACATATACATATACACATATATATACATATATATATATATATATATATTTTTTCAAGGGAGCTGAATACTTTCACAAGGCACTGTATGTATATATTATATGTACTAGAAGATAGCCCGATTCTACGCATCGGGTATTCTAGAATTTACGTATTGTGTAGTTCATGTATGATTTTTGTTTATATATATATATATATATATATATATACAGTTAGGTCCAGAAATATTTGGACAGTGACACAATTTTCGCGAGTTGGGCTCTGCATGCCACCACATTGGATTTGAAATGAAATCTCTACAACAGAATTCAAGTGCAGATTGTAACGTTTAATTTGAAGGTTTGAACAAAAATATCTGATAGAAATTGTAGGAATTGTACACATTTCTTTACAAACGCTCCACATTTTAGGAGGTCAAAAGTAATTGGACAAATAAACCAAACCCAAACAAAATATTTTTATTTTCAATATTTTGTTGCGAATTCTTTGGAGGTAATCACTGCCTTAAGTCTGGAACCCATGGACATCACCAAACGCTGGGTTTCCTCCTTCTTAATGCTTTGCCAGGCCTTTACAGCCGCAGCCTTCAGGTCTTTCTTGTTTGTGGGTCTTTCCGTCTTAAGTCTGGATTTGAGCAAGTGAAATGCATGCTCAATTGGGTTAAGATCTGGTGATTGACTTGGCCATTGCAGAATGTTCCACTTTTTTGCACTCATGAACTCCTGGGTAGCTTTGGCTGTATGCTTGGGGTCATTGTCCATCTGTACTATGAAGCGCCGTCCGATTAACTTTGCGGCATTTGGCTGAATCTGGGCTGAAAGTATATCCCGGTACACTTCAGAATTCATCCGGCTACTCTTGTCTGCTGTTATGTCATCAATAAACACAAGTGACCCAGTGCCATTGAAAGCCATGCATGCCCATGCCATCACGTTGCCTCCACCATGTTTTACAGAGGATGTGGTGTGCCTTGGATCATGTGCCGTTCCCTTTCTTCTCCAAACTTTTTTCTTCCCATCATTCTGGTACAGGTTGATCTTTGTCTCATCTGTCCATAGAATACTTTTCCAGAACTGAGCTGGCTTCATGAGGTGTTTTTCAGCAAATTTAACTCTGGCCTGTCTATTTTTGGAATTGATGAATGGTTTGCATCTAGATGTGAACCCTTTGTATTTACTTTCATGGAGTCTTCTCTTTACTGTTGACTTAGAGACAGATACACCTACTTCACTGAGAGTGTTCTGGACTTCAGTTGATGTTGTGAACGGGTTCTTCTTCACCAAAGAAAGTATGCGGCGATCATCCACCACTGTTGTCATCCGTGGACGCCCAGGCCTTTTTGAGTTCCCAAGCACACCAGTCAATTCCTTTTTTCTCAGAATGTACCCGACTGTTCATTTTGCTACTCCAAGCATGTCTGCTATCTCTCTGATGGATTTTTCTTTTTTTTCAGCCTCAGGATGTTCTGCTTCACCTCAATTGAGAGTTCCTTAGACCGCATGTTGTCTGGTCACAGCAACAGCTTCCAAATGCAAAACCACACACCTGTAATCAACCCCAGACCTTTTAACTACTTAATTGATTACAGGTTAACGAGGGAGACGCCTTCAGAGTTAATTGCAGCCCTTAGAGTCCCTTGTCCAATTACTTTTGGTCCCTTGAAAAAGAGGTGGCTATGCATTACAGAGCTATGATTCCTAAACCCTTTCTCCGATTTGGATGTGAAAACTCTCATATTGCAGCTGGGAGTGTGCACTTTCAGCCCATATTATATATATAATTGTATTTCTGAACATGTTTTTGTAAACAGCTAAAATAACAAAACTTGTGTCACTGTCCAAATATTTCTGGCCCTGACTGTATATATATATATATATATATATATATATATATATATATATATATATATATATATATATATATAGATGTTGTTGTGTGTAGTTACCAAGTGTTTGTGTAGGGCGCTGTACATGTTCTGGGTGTTGTCTGGGTGTGATGGGGGGTGAGAGCGGTGTTGTTTGTGTGTTGCGTTGTTTGTGGAGCGCTGTGTGTCTGTAGCGTTGTGTGTGTGTTGCGCGGTTTGTGTGTGTGTGGTGTGTTTTGGGGGGAGGTATGTTTTGTGCAATGTGTGTGTTGTGCGGTATGTGTGTATATTTGTGTGTGCAGCGTTGTCTGTGTGTGGGTATCTGTGTAGGGCAGTTGTTTGTGGTTCCCAGTGTGTGTGTGTGGTGTGTTGTGCAGTGCGCGCGCGTGTGTGTGTGTGTGTTGGGGGGAGGTGTGCACTTCCCATCGTGCTCCATCCCCCATGCAGCGCACTCCCCATCGTGCTCCATCCCCCATGCAGCGCACTCCCCATCGTGCTCCATCCCCTATGCTGCGCACCCCCCATCGTGCTCCATCTCCCATCCTGCGCACTCCCAAACGTGCTCCATCCGCCATGCTGCGCACTCCCAAACGTGCTCCATCCGCCATGCTGCGCACTCCCCATCGTGCTCCATCCCCTATGCTGCGCACCCCCCATCGTGCTCCATCTCACATGCTGCGCACTCCCAAACGTGCTCCATCTGCCATGCTCGGCACTCCCAAACGTGGTCCATCCGCCATGCTGCGCACTCCCAAACGTGCTCCATCCGCCATACTCCGCACTCCCCATCGTGCTGCATCCCCCATGCTGCGCACTCCCAAACGTGCTCCATCCCCTATGCTGCGCACCCCCCATCGTGCTCCATCTCCCATCCTGCGCACTCCCAAACGTGCTCCATCCGCCATGCTGCGCACTCCCAAACGTGCTCCATCCGCCATGCTGCGCACTCCCCATCGTGCTCCATCCCCCATGCTGCACACTCCCAAACGTGCTCCATCCGCCATGCTGCGCAGTCCCAAACGTGCTCCATCCGCCATGCTGCGCCAGCATCAGCCTCTCTGCCCGCAGCATCAGCCTCTCTCAAAGCATCAGCCTCTCTCCCCGCAGCATCAGCCTCTCTGTCCCCAGCATCAGCCTCTCTGTCCCCAGCATCAGCCTCTCTGTCCCCAGCATCAGCCTCTCTGTCCCCAGCATCAGCCTCTCTGTCCCCAGCATCAGCCTCCCCCAGCATCAGCCTCTCTGTCCCCAGCATCAGCCTCTCTGTCCCCAGCATCAGCCTCTCTGTCCCCAGCATCAGCCTCTCTGTCCGCAGCATCAGCCTCTCTGTCCCCAGCATCAGCCTCCCCCAGCATCAGCCTCTCTGTCCCCAGCATCAGCCTCTCTGTCCCCAGCATCAGCCTCTCTGTCCCCAGCATCAGCCTCTCTGTCCCCAGCATCAGCCTCTCTGTCCCCAGCATCAGCCTCTCATCCCAGCATCAGCCTCTCTCATCCCAGCATCAGCCTCTCTCATCCCAGCATCAGCCGCTCCATCCCAGCCTTCCCCAGGATCAGCCTCTCTCCTCCCAGCCTCCTCCAGCACGCCATGCTCCTCTGCCAACACTCACAGATCCGATCGCATACACTCACACACACCCGATCGCATACACTCACACACACCCACACACACCCGATCGCATACACTCACACACACCCGATCGCATACACTCACGCACACACACATTGACGATATTGCACATACGCGCTCATACTCACAACATCCGGAGATACCACATGCTTCTGGCCATGTGATCCTCCGGCAGGTCCTGGAAGGTCACAACAGCACAGTATCGAGGCCGAGAAGCAAGCGATATCCCAGGATGCTGTGAGTGTGTGGATGCGATGTGATGTATGTGATGTATGTGTGAGGTGTGTGTGAGAGTGAGTGTGAGCCGGTGTACACTGGTAACTATGATACACATCGGGTAACCAAGGGACCTTAGTTGTGTATAATGGTTACCAGCGTTCACGGCCTCCGTCAAGATCCCAGCATCGCAAGGTTATGTCTGGCGCTGCTGGGATCGTGACGGAGCCGGTGTAGAAGCAAGCGATATCCCAGGATGTTGTGAGTGTGTGGATGTGATGTGTGAGAGGGAGTGTGATCTGATGTGTGTGTGTGTACTCACCTGGGAGTCGGAGCTCCGTGTCAGTTGGGCCAGAGCGAGCGTGCATTGCGTGAGGGGGGCGGGGCCTGCAGAGAGCCGGGGCGAGAGGCCAATCCGTGTGGGGGGGCGGGGCCATGGCGAGCCCAGCGGCCAATCAGCTTTGTGTCACCGTAAGGACACAATTTTGGAGCATGACAGACAGACAGACAGACAGAATAAGGCAATTATATATATAGATTATACACACACATGCATACATACATACAGTGCCTTGTGAAAGTATTCGGCTCCCTTGAATTTTTATATTTATTATATTTTTTTTATTTTATGGTGAAGAATCAACAAGTGGGACACAATTGTGAAGTTGAACGAAATTTATTGCTTATTTTAAACTTTTTTAAAAATTAAATAACTGAAAAGTGTGGCGTGCAATATTATTCATCCCCTTTAAGTTAATACTTTGTAGCTACGATTACAGCTGCAATTCGCTTGGGGTATGTGTCTCTCAGTTTTGCACATCGAGAGACTGAAATCTTCTTGCCCATTTTTCCTTTGCAAATAGCTAGAGCTGAGTTAGGTTGGATGGAGAGCGTTTGTGAGCAGCTCTTTCCACAGATTCTCGATTGGATTCAGGTCTGGACTTTGACTTGGCCAATCTAACACCTGGATATGTTTATTTGTGAACTATTCCATTGTAGATTTTGCTTTATGTTTGGGATTATTGTCTTGTTGGAAGACAAATCTCCATCCCAGTTTCAGGTCTTTTGCAGACTCCAACAGGTTTTCTTCAAGAATGGTCCTATATTTGGCTCCATTCATCTTCCCATAAATGTTAACCATTTTCCCTGTCCCTCCTGAAGAAAAGCAGGCCCAAACCATGATGCTGCCACCATCATGTTTGACAGTGGGGATGGTGTGTTCGAGGTGATGATTTGTGTTGCTTTTACACCAAACATATCGTTTGGCATTGTGCCCAAATAGTTTGATTTTGGTTTCATTTGACCAGAGCACCTTCTTCCACATGTTTGGTGTGTCTCCCAAGTGGCTTGTGGCAGACTTTAAACGACACTTTTTATGGATATCTTTTAGAAATGGCTTTCTCCTTGCCACTCTGTCCATAGGACAACAATCAGTCGTACACTGCACAAATCTGGCCTTTATGGAAGACTCTCCCACCTCAGCTGTAGGTCTCTGCATTCATCCAGAGTGATCATGGGCCTCTTGGCTGCATCTCTGATCAGTCTTCTCCTTGTTTGAGATGAAAGTTTGGATGGACGGCCGGGTCTTGGAAGGAGTATTATACCACTGCAAATCTACCATTTCAATAGGATCGCTTGCACAGTGCTCCGTGGGATGTTTAAAGTCTTGGAAATCTTTTTGTAACCAAATCCGGCTTTAAAACATCTCCACAACAGTATCACGGACCTGCTTCTTGTGTTCCATGGTCTTCATGATGCTATCTGTGCTTTAAACAGAACACAGACTATCACAGAGCAGGTGCATTTATACGGAGACTTCATTACACACAGGTGGCTTACATTTATCATCATTAGTCATTTAGGACAACATTAGATCATTCAGAGATCCTCAATGAACTTCTGGAGTGAGTTTGCTGCACTGAAAGTAAAGGGTATGAATAATATTGCACTGTTTTTTGTTGGGGTTTTTTTAAGTAATAAATTTCGTTCAACTTCACAATTGTGTCCCACTTTTTGTTGATTCTTCACCATAACATTAAAATTTTTATCTTTTTGTTTGAAGCCTAAAATGTGGGAATAGGTTGAAAATTTCAAGGGAGCCGAATACTTTCGCAAGGCACTGTATTTACACATATACATATGTATGTTTTGACACCATGTCGGTGCAGTTTTCTGCCAGGAGGTGCAAATTTAGTGCTGAAATGTCTGCACCAGATTTCAGCACTAAATTTGTACCTCCTGGCAGAAAAACAGGTATTTTTTTGCATTCTTTTGGGACAAGAGATGCAAATTTGATGATGACATTTTTATACCATATTCATGCACCCAATCTACACCACCTGGCATAAAAACACATCCAAATCGCATGCGGTAGTAATGCAATTTTTTGCCAGGAGGTATAGAATAGGTGCAGGAATATGGTATGAAAATTTCAGCACCAAATCTGCATCTCTTGGCAAAAAAAAAAGCGCGGTTAGGTCAGGTTACCTGCAGTCACAAGGGGAGGACTCCAGTTTTGACTGCAACTAATAGGAGTGATGTCACTGATCATCACTTCAGCTCATTCATTCTCTGCCTGAAGCTCACAGTGGCCAGTCATGTTTCTTGATCACACTCTGTCAGTTCAGATGTAGCAGAGCTGAATCGTCGTGTGATCTCGTATGGATTACGTCAGACCTGCAGGGGTGTTTTGGGGTTAATAAAGTGGTGAAAAAGGGTGTTTTTTGTATTTTACTTCAAATAAAGTAAAAATAAAAACTTTTTTTGGTGCATTTACTTTGATTTAAAGATTAGTAATGAGGTGGTGTCATAGACCCTCCCCTAAGCTGTGGGCTGCCATTAACCTCTTATATTGTGGCGCCCCTGAGGCTTCCGTCACCACAGAGGTACTGCACCTCAGCCAGAGGTGTGGTATCCCATCCTGAGTAAATAGGGGGTCATCTACCGGTTCACAGACAAAACCTGCACACACCAATTGTTGGGTCACACACTGGGTCAGGGTTTAAGGCAGGCATTCCATTAAGGGCTCTTCTCCACTTACGTTTACAAATTCACAGCGACACTCTGCTACAAATGTGAGTCGAGTGTCCTGCGTGTGGTCTGCGCACGGTGTGTTTTTTTCCTCACATAGCATCCGTATGACATGCGAGTGCTATGTGAGTGTTTATGCATACCGCGTCAGACTGGCTACCGGAGGAATCTCCAGTAATACCAGGCCTGGCAGGTGACAGCTCCGGAGTTCAGTGCATGTAACCGCGGCCAGGCCTGGTATTACTGGAGATTCCTCCGGTAGCCAGCCTGACGCGGTATGCAAGTATCAAGGATCTGTGTGACATGCGTATGCCTTCTGGATTTTGATTTTTTTCTCTCGCTCCCATAGGATTGCATGGGGCTGCGAGAGCTGAGAGCTTTCACCGAGAGCACGAGACGTGCCGTAAAACATTTAGCAAGAGGACACGGTCTCATTGATTAACACTGGTGCGAGTGCGATCCGATTTTCTATCGGATCGCACTCGCACATAGAAATCGCAAGTGGAGAAGAGCCCTAATGCTGAGAGTAGCGACCAGTATACCTGGTTATGGGGCCTTAAGTCCTTTCACTAACTTAAGAGGGGGTGGAGCCTAGCAAGGGGGAGTGTGGGAGGAGTCTGTGGAGTGGTTAGGAAAACCAGCTAGTTCAAGTTGAAAGTCAGTCAGAGAGAGACTGAGGAGAGAGAGGAGGGGAGGAGGAGAACTGGTTTGAACCAACCAGTTCTAGTCAGAGAGTCTGTCAGGAAAGTGATAGCGGACAGAAAGACCTAGTCAGCAGGAGGTTTTTGGTGAAGATCCTGGGGTCTTGCTAGGCCCAGGTGACACCGATAGAAGGGATTCCAGGGTGCCATGGAAGTACGAACGTCCCGTGGACCTGTTCCACTAGAAATACCGGGTGGAGGGACCAGGCTGCAACACAGGGACGGTCCCTAGACTGAAAGAAAGAAGACATTACTTTTAGCATAACCGACGGCACGGGAGATCGCTTCAGGCGTCCGAGACCACAACCTGCCACAGATCACCTGCAAGGGGAAGTAACAAAAGACCTAGGTCAGCCACCCTTTGGACAGGCTCGGTGGCGGAGGCGCAGGACAGCCTGGTGCAGTTCAGCATTAGAGAAACAGCCAGAAAGGACATATTGAGGGGTGCACAGGTACTGACCCTTAAACTATTCGGGATCGGCGGAGGCCCACGACAGCGGATCTTGGCATACCACGGGTAACCGTTCAGACTAACAGTGAGTAAAAACCATCTTAACTGCAAGCCCCGTGTCGTCTGTTTTGTCCTGCACCTCATCAGCAACCACCATAGACTTTTCCAAAGGTTGCCCCGGGGTACCCGCTCCACCTGTGGGAAGAAAGAAACACCTCAGCTGCCACAACATCAGCCCCGGAGGTCCCTTCCAGCAGCTGCGGCTCCATAGCTGCACAATTCCACAGGTGGCGTCACGAATTTCAATAAACTACAACTCCCATCATCACCTCCCCCATCAGCCACATTAATTTACTCCGCCAGGGTCACGGAGTCGGGCCCCGCCACCG
The DNA here is from genome assembly GCF_048569485.1 of Anomaloglossus baeobatrachus. Classification (NCBI taxonomy): domain Eukaryota; kingdom Metazoa; phylum Chordata; class Amphibia; order Anura; family Aromobatidae; genus Anomaloglossus; species Anomaloglossus baeobatrachus. The sequence goes on from NC_134356.1 coordinate 464,649,095, forward strand.
CTAACTACCCCGGACTAGTCTGGCCCGACACAGAGTCACCTAAGGCCCTGGGGCGGGCGAGTCACCTTACCCCGATTGCCCTGGTGCGGTGGCAATCAGGAAGAGGCAGGTAAAGTGCTGGGATTGTTGCATCTAATAGATGCGACAATTCTGGGTAGCTGCAGCCTGCTATTTTTATGCTGGGGACAGCCCAATAAGCATTGGTCTCCCCAGCCTGAGAATACCAGCCCTCAGTTGTCAGGTTTTATCTTCGCTGAGTATTAAACTTGGGGTGACTGCATGTCGATTTAATTTTTTTTTTTTGTTTAAAAAAAAAAAACAAAAAAAAAACCCGCCTGCGGTTCCTATGTTGATAGGCAGCTAAGAAACACATGTCTAGGGTCTGCTACCTGTAACTGTGGGCTTTTGTCTGTGCTCAGTATCATAATATGGGGGGAACCTTAAGCTAATTTTTTTATTTATTTGTTTTTACTGTACGATAGACCTGTAGACAGTCTGAGTGGAAGCGTCAGACACGCTATCACTCAGGGTGGGGGCACGTCTCACTGCAACCAGAGATGCCGGTGGGCAGGGAAAGCAGTGCATATGCAATGAAGACTAATTCGTAGCCTTGGAAGTGAATGGGTGGCCTGGAAGCAGCGTACAGCCGCCCCTGAGTCTCGGTAAGTACAGTGTGCCTGCTCCTATCTCCCCATCCCTTCTATCACCATTTTAATAGTCGGATTCTGGTCTCCATAGACTTATATGGGAACCAAAATCTGCACCAGAACCAGATTTTAAAAGCAAGATAATGGGGACCCGCCAGTCCCGATTATCTGCGAGTCCGCTCATCACTACTTTTCACCCTAAAAGCATTTGTCGAGACAGATGCTATTGTTCTAGAAAGGTAAACATTCCTACAGACACATTCAGGTCTTGTAGAAAACTTTCCCAGAAGAGTAGAAGCTGTTGTAACGTTTATGTGGCCCAATACTTTTGTCCATGTCGTATAGTTTGCCATCACAAAGTCTACTTTTCTAAACATGAATCAGTCACAGTAGCACAAGAAAGTGAATGTTCATTTTCTTGCACTTTAAGGCTGGTTTCAGACGTCCGTGTTTAATCAGGTACCAGTCACACGCATGGTTATGGTCATACGTGTCATACGTGTGTTACACGTGTGACATCCGTTTGCATACGTGTGACACATACCAGGTAAAACACGTGTCTCTAATGAAAAGATGTTCTATATTTTCCTGTATCCAGCGATGTTGTCTCCGGCTCTGCTGCGTCCCGCTCCTGATCCACGCTCATTATTTTCATTGATTATTCACTGCCTGAGGATCTGGAAGCCGGAACATCGCGGGGACAGGCTGGATACAGCACAGCCGAGGACAGCATCGCTGGGGACATCACCGGGGACATCGCAGGTGACAGGTGATTATACAGCATTTTGTGCAGTGACATCCAGGGGCTCATCAGGGTTCCCAATGAACTCTCATGAACCCCTGGAAGTCACCATCGTGACACTCGCTGTACCGCAGTTGTCGCAGGGGTGTCATCAGGAGGTCATCAGAGTTCATTGGAAATCCGATGACCTCCTGGACGTCCCTGAACACACACTGCTGGCAGGATACTCACCTGTCACTAGCGATGTCCCCAGCCATGCTGTCCTCGGCGGTGCTGTCTCTTTTGCTGTCACCGCAATGCCCCTGCTCTCAGCTGCTCAATGCGGTGAATAATCAATGAAAATAATGAGCGGGGGTCAGGAGCGGGAGGCAGCAGAGCCAGAATCGCTGGATACAGGTAAATATAGAAATTTTTTTTATTTAAAAACCCGTGATTTCTCCGGTACATGTCACACGGATCACATCAGTGTGCGGTCCGTGTGACATCCGTGCTGCTGGAGAAAAAACGGGCACGTCTCCATGTGAAATAGCGGGGCCACACAGTCCGTGTGAGAACACAGCCGTGTGAGAGTGCACAATAGGTTAACATGGGTACGTGTGACATCCATGTAAAATACGGATGTCACACGTACCTAAAACACGGACGTCTGAAACCAGCCTTAGGCTGTGTGCCCATGCTGCGTTTTTGCCACGTTTATTCCTGCAGATTTTAATCAACACTGCAAGGAGAAAAAAAACTTATCCCAGCAAAGTCTATGAGAATCCTGACTTGCTGTGCACATGTTGCTGATGTTTTACCTTGCAGATTTTGGTCCTGAAAAAAATATGCAGCATGTCAATTCTTTCATCATTTTTTCCTGAATTTGATCACTGATGCATTGCAGTGCTCAATCACGGCAGTGGATTATATCCGTCAGTGCTGCACTCAGAGCACTGACGCTTTGCCTCACACACCATGCATCCAACAAGGTCTGTGAGGCGATCTGCAGCTCAGCAACCTGGAGTCGTCATGGTGACGACTCAGGGTTGCCATGACAGCAATTGGGTCCTTGTGATCGCTTTAGAGGGACTCGATTCTTCTCCCTGCCTTCTGAATGCTGCGATCACGATCGCAGAATTTAGGGGGTGGGGGTGGGGGGGTTAGTCTACAAGGAGCGGCATGGGCACCCTCATGGCAGTGAGAGCCGGGCTCAGCTGTAACATCAGCTGGGGACCCTGTGGTGATTGCAGGGTACAATGCAAGAACCCCCACGATCTCCATGACATGAAAAAAAAATATGACCACATAAAAAATGCGAAAGTAAATACAGTTGTTGCACTATTAAAAACTCGTGTACTATTCGTTTAGGCACAGACACATTTACAATGTTGCATTTATCATAAAGTAGAAATAATAGCTAAAAATATTATTCACTTGTAAAAAAATGAGCAGCATGGTGACAGTTAGCCATGTGTGCATTTAGCTAAAAGTCTAAGATTATTATATCCATTATTTGCACAGAACCAAACACACACAATGTGCACTATATACATGCTTTACACGCAGAGAAAAAAGGCATTCATTCATCATTTCTGGGAAGAATTCATGACACTTCATGCACAATTTGAAATAAATGACTTTCGGTCATAGAGCGATGCCATGGATCAATTAAAAGTCTTTAATAAAAACAAAAGAAATCAGTCTCTACTGGAATTTTAAATATTAGTCACATCTAATCCTTTAGTAAGCAGTCAATGCAGAGAGTACCAAAACTAAACCTGTTAACTAATATTCGGAACTATGTACAACTTTTAATTTAAAAATGTAAAGGCACTTCTACCACTATTCTGTAACGTAAGGTTTATCTACAATTAACAGTGCACATCATGTTCGCTTCACTCCTGAATCGGCCGAGGGAAGGGGCTTTCATGAAGGCAAGAAAAGCTGCAGGATTCAGTCTTACACTTCATTACCCAAAGAAAAGACACACATTCTCATACAGTATTATTTAACATCAGGTGTCTATGTAGAATGTAACTAGTTAAAAAAAAAAAAAAAAAAGTGTCCCAATAAAGAACAATAAGACAAAACAAGAAACAGACTCTTAACACGGCAGAGAATCTACCAAAACACAAAACTCAGTGATCCGATATCTTAGCTTGTAGACTAGCTTTTTACATGGTATCTTGGATTTAGAAGTACGACTATAAGAAGTTGATCCGTTAGCTGCTTTGATTAATTTTGCTGCATTCCCCATGGAAATACTGTTTGTAATTTTGAAACTTGTTGTTTTAGAATATGTGCAAAAGACAAAAAAATACAAAAAGAAAAAGTCAGTGTATGGCTAAACATACAAATTGCAGCACAATGGACTATCAAAGGAAACCTGTTATTAAATCAATCTAATCGTTAAATATCCCTCAATCCTCATTGGCTAGTGTTTCGGTAGATAACCAAATTTTGGCACCATTTAAAAATTTGCTTAATGGAGTGCCTAGAATACTCCGGCGGCACAAATTCCCAACTGGTGAAAAAGGGAAAGAAGAGGAAAGAAAGTCCAAACTCTCATAACTGCTTTGTAAGTCATCAGCTCTGAAGAACATTCTGCTTTGTTCATTATCAGGGGTAGTGGTTCGGGACAACGGAAAACTTCGGTGCTGACGAAGCCTTGCTTGAAGCATTTCAATCTCATCAGCCAGCAGGGAAATTTTGTGGAAGGCAGTGATGGAACCACCATGGTTAATCTGTGCCTCAGGAATCCAACGAAGGTATAAGAGTTTCCATAGTTTAATGTGGGGACCATTCAGCCTTGGCAAGATCACTCCATGCAAGTCCACGGGCTTAGAAAAAAAGTTTCTGAGATACAGCTGTAATCCATTGCTATGGATTTCTGGAGCCTGATGTACCAACTCAGGTCGTAATCTCAATATTAGAGAGTTCCTGCGCGGCATTAGCTCTGGTTGCGGGAGAATCCCATTCTTCAAGGAAGGAGGCATGCCTCGTAACGTCGAACTATAGTTTTTCTGGAAAGAGAATGATAGAGAAGAATGATCAAGCAGCTCGAAGACTGTTTTGGCAAAGATCACTTTTTATTATGTCATTTATTCCATGGCGCTTTACATGTAAAAAAAAGGGTATACATAATAAAAACAAGTAAATCATGAACAATACAAGGCACAGACTGGCACAGACTGCTCCAGGAAGAGAGAGGAGTCTGCCTGCGAGGGCTAACAGTCTACGGGGGATGGCTATTACATAGGACAGTCTGCTTTCAGTGGTTAGGGATAATATACGGTATTTTTTGATATTTGTTATACTATACCTTTGTCCTCTTGAAACTTTTTGTAATTCCATTCTGAATGCTGGGGACGCTCTTCCCAATATACAAGGGGTTATTAAATAGTGCACGGTCCTTCAGTGAAAACTGCAGCGACCAATTCCACACAGATGGAAACTTCAATCCCTTTTCGTCCCCTAGCTGAATATTTTTAGCAATTCCAAATTCCTAAGAATGAGAAGAAAGATGAATAATGGGAAGTGTAAATTACAAGATGGGAGGCATACTAGATCAGAGTATACCCACTTATAGGAAATCTGTCAGGTAAAAAGCATGCTATTAACCACATATCCGCCGTACTGAGATCCCTGCAGCTGGGAAGAAATTACCTTTATTCCTACCAGCAATCATAGTGGTGCAGCCAGCGGGATTTCAGTCACCGCTCTGTACATAGTGAGTGGCGGCTGTCATCACACCCCTGGCACTGACGGACAGCTGGCTCCACATTGCATCAGTACAGAGCCAACAGTCAGTGCCAGGATGTGGTCACAGCCGCGGCTCACTATATACAGCAGTGTTTCCCAACTCTAGTCCTCAAGAGCCACGAACAGTGCATGTGATGTGCATGCTGTGCAGGTGATTACATTATCACCTGTGCACTACTAAGGAAATCCTGAAAACATGCCCTGTTGGTGGTTTTTGAGGACTGAAGTTGGGGATCACTGATCTACAGAGTGGTCACTGATGCCCCGCCGGCTGCACCCCTATGACTGAAAGCCCGAGGCTGCAAGGAAGAATAAAATTCATTTGCTCCTGGCACTGTGGATCGAAGTGTGGCAGACATACAGCTTCAGAAAGCTATTAACCTGCAGATTAACCTCATATCTGTAGGTTAATAGCGGTTTTACATGACCTATTTAACCCTTTAACAGCAACCTAACAATTTAGTCATTAAATTAAAAAAAACTAATCTTACAACTTAAAGGGACCCTGCCATGTTGTACATGATATCTGATCTGCAGGAAAGATATTATAAAGCAAAGGAGATAAGTAGATTAATTTAAAATTTTTGTGAAAGTTTCAGTAAAACACTTGCATTTTATATACTAAAATCTCTCTGTGACGGTCTCATGCACATCAGTCCAGTGGCTGATCCTATTCAGTGATGGACAGTCTTCCGCGGATGGTGCATGCAGAGAACGCTCACTGAGTAGGACCGTCCACCAGAATTGGGTATACATACACCAGGGATTTCAATAAATAAAAGCTATACTGAATCGAATGCAACAATTCTATATAATCAGTCTGCTCAGCTTCTTTATACCACGCTGTCCACAGATCAGACGGCATGTACATTGTGACCGGTTCCCTTTAAAACTTATTCCTATTTTAATCTTGGTGGTTGTCACCAATGAATCATCTTCTTTGTGAATTGTCACTTCGCTAGAACATTCTGACAGACAGTGTATCATTAGTATTAGATTCACAGATAAGGGTGTAATGGCCACAACATGGGCTGGGTCTCCTGACCTAAATCAACAGCAGTTCAGGTCAGGAGTCTTGTGGCCAATCCTTGTATTGTGGTCAGTGCTCAAAATCTGGGAATCTAACCTTAGGCTGCCCCATTAGCCAGTCCCATCAGCAACATGTAAGCCAATAGGCCAGTCATTACACAGCCTGTTGGCAAACTGCGCTTCCATGCTCACAGAACAATGGTTAATACAATCCTAAGACATTTTTTAAATGTGCATGCTGGCAATCTGACATCGCTCAAAGTGAATGCTGCAGAAAAAGTGATCCTCCCTAAAAGGGGTGGCGATTTGACAAAATTGTTACACCGCTGCGAAGCAAAATGGATAATTTTACTTAATAGCAGAATGCCGTATGGGCTCAATGTGAAAAATGAAATTTCAAATGTATTGTAAAAAGTCTATCTCATGTGCTACCTACTCAGTCGTGTTTCTACACGTGATGTCATTTCTCTGTGATTTTCTCCTCCCCTTGACCTTTTTTAATGGCTTTTCATTTGAATGGTGTTGTCTCAGACTAAGGAGGTGATCCTCCGAAACACGTACCTGTTTGATAATTGCCACTTGTTTTTATACATATGGAATGACCTTTTAAATCATTTGGAATAAAGAAATTCGTTTTTTAAAATAATCTGGATGCTGGAAATTCCTTTCTTCAAATCCTAAGACCAAAGTCTATCACTGTTCTAGAGCACATGTCCTAATTACACAAGATGTGCTGCCGAATACAATCATTTATAAGCAGGTTTAAAATCCACTCCATCCAATGAACAGGCTGTTTTCAGCTGGATCGTCACTAAATGTAGTGATTGGCGGTGAACAGCGCAGCGGCCATGTGCCGTTACGGAAGCTCCGCTCCTTTTGAAGTGATTAGTAGCTACAGTATATATTAAAAAGCCACTATGCAGTGAACAGAGCTGCTCACCATTTATATCCAGCTACTGCCAGAGCCGAAATCAGCTAGCGCACCAATTATTTTGAGCTAAAAAGTGTGTGTAACCTTTTGGTGTATGACCTACTAAAAATTGGTAGCATTAAGTCAGAGTACCCATGCCTAGAAACGTTTCATCGATTCATCTATTGTAAAACCAGAAAACGCTGCAGACTTCAACCTGAACTTAGTTAAACTTAATAAATAAGTAAAGCATAGAAAGTTCTCTACAGATTTTAAACTGTTAATTAGTTCTGCTCGGGTCAAAAAGTGAAAATTATGGGTCCTGTTAAAAGGGGCTTCCAGAAATAACTTCCCTCCCCATTGGCTTTTACAAGCTGAAAATAATAAAGCCAGGTTTTAATCACCTGGCATTACACTAAGTCTGGACAATTAATCTAACAATTCACTGTTTGAATGGCGGCACAAAACACACTAAATAGCAAGTATTTGTGACGTTCAAGAAAATTATATAGTTTTCTACATATTTAAAAAAAATATGAAGCTGAAAATTGTGATGTGCATTTGTATTCAGCCTCCTGTAGTCTGAAAGCCCTAAACATCCTGAGTGATCAATTGCTTCCAGAAGTCGCCCAATTAGAAAATTGAGTCTACCTGTTTGCACTTTGTTACCATAAGTACAGCTGTTCTGTGAAGGCCTCAGAGAGTATTTGAGAACATTGGGAATCAAACCGCATCAAGAAAACCAAGGAACACACCAGACAAGTCAGAGAAAAATTGTAGACAAGTGAAAAGAAGGGTTAGGGTATACAAAAAAATAGCCCAAGCTCTGAACACCTCACAGGGCACTGTGCAATCCATCATGCAAAAATGTAAGGCGTATGGAACAATTATAAACCTACCAAGACATGTCCAGCCACCTTAACGAACAAGCCAAGTAAGGAGAGCACTAACTACAGAAGTAGCCAGGAGGGTTCATGATCACTCTGGAGGAGCTGCAGAGATCCACAGCTCAGGTGGAGAATCTATCTACAGCTCAACTATTATTCATATGCTCAGCACATCTGGCCCTTATGGAAGAGTGGCAAAAGGAAAGCCTTTTTTTTTTTTTTTTTTTTTTTTTTTTAAAGCATGCCATTTGCAGCTTTCAAAAAGCCATGTAAGGGACACAACTAGCATGTAGAAGAAGGTGATCTTATCACTTGAGACCAAAGTAGAACCCATGGGACTAAATGCAAAACGCTATGTGTGGCAGAAAATTAACACTGCACATCACCCTGAGAACACCATCCCCATCGTTAACCATGGTGGCAGCATCATGCTGTGGGGATGCTTTTCTTTTCTTTAACAGGGTCAGGGAAGCTGGTAAGAGTTGATGGGAATTTCTAAGGAGCTAAATACAGGGTAATCCCAGAATAAAACCTATTAGAGGCTGATAAAGACTTGAGACTGGGACATAGGTTCACCCTCCAGCAGGACAACAATCCTAAACATACTACCAGAGCTACAATAGATGGTTTACATAAAAGCATATTCATGTGTGAGAATGGACTAGTCACAGTCCAGGCATAAATCTCATTGAGAATCTGTGGCAAGACTTGTCGATTGCTGTATGGAGTATGGAATAGAAATGCACATCACAGTTTTCAGATTTATATTTTTGAAATATTTAGAAAGTCACACATTTCCTTTACACGTCACAAATATTTGCTGCTTAATATTGATAGATAACAAAATCCCAACAAAATACATTTAGGTTTCTGGGCGTAACATGAAAAAAAATGTGGAAAAGTGCACAGGGTATGAATACATTTTCAAGGCACTGTATATGGCTGTCCAGTTGAGATCAGGCGACCAGCACAGTCCATGGAGAGTGGTCCGTACATAGACCATGTTACATGGACATCTGAATTCGGCAGATCTGTAGATGCTTGTGTACCAGAATCAGAGGTCATCACTGGCTCTAAGGTGAGGTAGATATTTACTATAAATGTTGCCCCTTTCTGGTGTAGGTTGTAGTAAATTTCTTGGGGCGCACTTCGTTACTCACCTCACAAAAAATATAAATCAATAAAATCAGAGGTTAAAATAAAAAAAAAAATTGTCAAGTTTGGAAAAAAAACAATAAAAAAAAAATTAGACATTTTGCTTATTTCTTGCAAAATCACTCAGCCACACATTTCACCAAACGGTCAGATCATGATTTCCAGGCAATCTGTATACTTACCGTACTCTGCTGGACTCGCTGGTGAGGACAGTTGAACAGAAACGTCCCAAACAATGAGATGCAAGTGCTGTCATGTAGCACGGTTAGGTAGGTCTCCGTAAACTGGAAGGCTGCGGAGTACTGCTCCAGGAGCTGCCACACACAGTCCAGGAACAGCACAAACAGGGGACACTAGAAGAGAAACAGATGGCGGACAATATGACAAGCCGACTACGACATAAAGCAGGACAAGTCTGCGATAAGACAAACACTGGAACATTTACAAGGCTACTGCTACAGAAAACCTGGGGTTGGAGATTTTATTTTCTAACCCCACTTAAATAAAAGCAGAGGTATTACTCAGTGATGATTTCCCATTTCTCATGGTCACGGCATTATCACATCATTATGGGTACTCTCACACTGGCGTGCAGAAATATGCTCCGGTACCGCTTCTGAAAAGTTAGACCAGTGAAATTTGTATGGGTAACCTCTTGTCATGTGAGTGCAGGATTTTCTATCGCACCCACTGACGACTCACATCCGATGAGGGCCATCGCAGCACGCTGAGATTTTTTCATCAGTCCAGAAACTCTCCCAGATCTGCTCGGCCTCACTGACCAACATTGGTCCTAGTATAATGCGATTTTTACCTCACATGCCACTCGTCTTTTATATGCCAGTGTGAGACTACCCACAAGCGGTTTTATGAAGGATTCTATACAAATCCTACAGAAAAAAAAAAAATCATAGCATGATAAATTTATGGTGGCATTCACCCATTATGTATTGCTTTTAAAGGGGTTATCCCATCTCCAAGATCCTATCCCAATATGTAGTAGGTATATAAATATTATTATTATTATTAATAATATAATATTAGCAAATACCTCCAATTAGAAATGAAAAGAGAGTTTTCAGCTCACCTGATAATAGAATCACCTGGGTCCTTGCTCAAAAGAACGGTGCAAGGAGGTCAGCTCTGTGTCCAAGAGGTGAGGTCCAAAAGCATTAGAACGTTTTTTCCAGCAACACGTTCAAATAAATCCTTAAAAAGACATTCGTTTCCAAAGATTAAAACACTAGGTTGTACGGATAGCCATAAAACATAAAACACGTCTTACACGTTTCAAACCCTGTGGGTTCTTCAGGTTTGAAACGCGCAAGACGTGTTTTATGTTTTCTTATGGATATCCATACAAGCTAGTGTTGTTTTAATCTTTGGAAATAAATGGCTTTTTAAGGAATTAATCGAACGCGTTGCTGGAAAAAAAAAAATTTCTAATGCTTTTGGACCCCAATTAGAAATGCAGTATAGTTCTTCTGATTCACTAAGTCATCATTTACCTCATGTGCAGGGCATTACAGGACCTTAGGTATCCATGGTTATGACCACAAGCAACTAACTGTCACTATATGCGTGGTCGTAATCATGGATACCAAAAGTCCTGCAGTGTCCTGACCATGAGGTAAGCAACATAGTGAATCAGAAGAACTATACTACATTTCTAATTGGAAGCATTTGCTAATATTATTATTATTACTACATGGAATACATATTAAGATAGGATCTTGGAGATGGGAATACCACTTTAAAGTAAAATAGCTAATAAGAGCCTAAACAGAGCCCATCGATCAGCCTCATCCCTATAAAGGGCTTCTCTGTGAGGTGCCACTTAGTTACTAGTGATGCCTACAGTACAGAATGTAAATTGAGCAGCATTTTTAATTTTAGCGAGTCCTTTGACCACAGAAGGCTGAAGTCTAGTTTGCCTAAGGTCTGTGTGTTGGTGCCTCAAAAGTTTGATAATGCCCAATAAAGAGTACAGTGGGTGGGATCATTTCCAGGAAAAAATTGAATGAAAAATCTGGGTTTTAGGAAACTCCTGTTCCTGCCTGCAATTTGTTTAAAACCCCCTGTGCTTTACTCCTTGTCCCTAGGTCCAGTGCCGAGACTGCGCCGCTACTCATGGTATCTCACTAACGGCAGCGTTGACATCACTGCAGCCAATCAGTGAGCTCAGTGGCTTCGAGCAGCTCATGCCATGTACTCAGTCCAGCCGCTGAGCTCAGTTGCTGGCTGCAGCACCATCAATAGAAACAGCAGAGGTCCAAGACCTTTTGCTGGACCCAGGGAGGGTGAGTTTCAGCTGCAGGACAGGTGATTTCTACAGCCAAAAAACTCCTCTAAACAAGAGAGATGGAAGACATATCCCTGAAATGACATGGTGGCTCTCTGCATCCTGCTACAGCCTTACAATATTCTCTACAGATGGTGGGTGTCTAACAGCGGAAGAAAACATTTCATCTTTCCAACAAAGACAATCGGATCATTACAGGGGGAAGCATTCTAGATTGACCACCTCATTATTTCAGCTTTGAGGATTTGTACAGATTATTTTGATCCAGACTGGTCACCATGCACCAGTTTTGAGTATAATCTTCCTTTAAACATCAGCAATTCTAGACAGCAGCTAGCGCATTGCAGATCCGCCATGCGTGCCCCACGGTCTTCTGTGCACAGCACTGCCATTACTCAGAGCACAAGGTCCGGGGCAAAGCCAAACTAAATATTTATCTAAATGTCAAAGCAATAACGAGCAGGAATAAAGAGTCTGTGACAAATGATTGTGTATTCTGCAGAAGGAACGCTGCGTTAGTTCTGGGAAGAGCGCTTGTATACGAATCGCAGGAGACGCCTGATTTATTTTAGAGCAGGTAGAGGAGATACTCAATGTCTGGACCAGATGAACGTAATGTTCTTCATCCACAAGTGCAGACAGCACAAAGCTGCCGTTATGTCGGGCACTAAATTACGACGAGTAATGAAGAAGAGCACCTAAATGACGCAGATTATTACTATATTATATCACGTGACTCCTCAGACATACATCCCTATATCATACCCATTTCTTGTAGGGTAGGCAGAGTACAGTGTTAACCGCTGCTGCTCAGTACTATAAAGGAATATCCATAGAACCCACTGGAACATTACGTATTTTTTATTTCAGTATATACACCTTTATTTCAGTCATGGCTCAAACATGATGTTTACACAGACTAGATTACCAAAGATGACTGGGTAGCCAATTATTTTAGTAGTACGCCGGTACTGTACCTCCTTCTCAGATTTCTTCAAGTGGTTGCACCTATCAAGAAATGGATATCCAGCCATAACCCACTCCTTCTGGATCAGACTCTGAAATCCAACAATAGTCCTGAAGTATGGGTCTGACATCAACTGAACAAGAGAGGCCACAATGCAGCTGAGATCCCGACCGTCCTCCTCTGAAAACATACAGAAGATTTCTGTCAAATCAGCCTCAATGCTGTGCAAGGGGATTTACGACACAGAAGAGAACATCTCTAACCATGGCTGGTGCTAATCAATCCGTAGGACTCAGTTCAGTGGCCAGATTGGTTATGTTTTGTTACTGGATGGGAACACTGAGAACTTTCTACTTCCCAGCATATGTGACTCTTCTTTCAACAAGCCAACATGACAACGTAATCGCTGCAGCACAACGCACATGTGACGTTATGCCAGGGCGGCTAATAAAAAGAAAAAGCAGTAGATACTGGGGAATAGGAGGCAGCTCTCAGGGCTCACGACTAGGGAATACGGACATGCCCGCAGGAATGGGTCCTGCTAATCATTTCACACCTACTTTACCTAAATTATGGGTTTGTCTCATGAAGACATGACTGCTGCGGCAAGTAGCCATCAAAGAGATGGATCCTCCCTATAAGTGCCAGTCCTGAAAGAGCATGGTGGAATTGAGCCGCCCATGTTTGAGAGAAGACCTGCAGCAATCCGCTCCAAAAAGGATGTGTATAATGATGACACAGCCAATTTAAAAGCATTATATAAAAAAGACAGGGACAGTTGTGATGGCCTTTACATTATAGGATTTTTTATATATGTGAGAGAGAAAGCCAAAATTGTCAGATCTCATCAACTGACACAACTGTGTATATTTAGCTATAAAATTGTGAGTGTTAAAAACGGCTGTTGGGCAGCACATGTTAAATGAGGCGCGTAGATCCAGCACCGGTTCCACCCCATAGTTACTGTCTGATGTGTTCAGTTAGAAGAGGGTTGGGACAGACACAACGGCTGCTTGGAAAAGAGCTGGAATTTAATGATTTGGCCGGAGATACAAAACACTTTCACCAAAATAGTCATTTTCTGACTCAACAGCTGGACAGGCCTCACCGTCAGCTGACTTGGCACATCGAGGGAATGAGTAACCAAGACGCTCAGCATGTCTAAGAGGGAAATCCCTCTACATCCAGCACAGAAGGCCAATTTCCCCTCAGATGCTCTCCACCCCTGAATCACACATCTGCATTTTATACAGGGCAAACGGTCAAATTCTATTATATCCAAGTTTTCAATAATACAACCTTTAAGAGAATCTGTCTGCAGAATTTCACCCCCAAACTATCTATATGCGCATGTAGCTCTGTCAAAGACAAGTGCAATAATGCCTTTACATGGCCAGTCCATTACTCCGGTACAGAAAATCAGTGTTTCAATTGATATATAAATGTGGGTGAAGAGCTATTTGTAGATCTGAAGCCTCTGTCACTCCAGCTCTATTCCCCATCCAGCACCGCCTCCTCCTGCTTGACTCACAGCTCTTTTGCCTTAAGTTACATAGCATAGAGGCGGTCAGTCAAGCAGGAGGAGGAAACATCAGGTGGGGAGTAGAGCTGGAGTGACAGACGCTTCAGACTCATTTGCACGTCAATTTAAACACTAGTTTCTCAGTGATGGAGGAACAGACTGGCTATGTAAAGGCATTGCTAGATTTGTCTTTGAAAGAGCTACATGCACAATTAAATAGTTTGGGGGTCAAATCCTACTAAACAATTCTCGTTAAAGGGATCTTGCCAAGTGGCAAAATGCTATTACCCTGCAGATGTGGGGTTGATCTGCAGGTTAATTGCATTTTGAACCTGCCCAGCACTTGCCCATTAAAACCCACTGACGGGAGGAGATGAACTTTAATCCTCTCGGCAATCTTCAGGTTTCAGTCATCAGTGAGGCACCAGTGCGGGTTCAATCACTACTCTGTGTATGGAGAGCGGCAGCTGTAACCACATCCCCCGCATTGACTGACAGATTCTTGTAAAGTAGAGCGGCTGCCAGTTAACCAGTGTGCTGGGTACAGTTACAACCCTCGCTTTCCATACACATACACAGACCGGTGACTGAACTCGCACCGGCACTGCTGCCATGACTGCAACCAGAACGCTGCTGGGAGGAATAAAGTTAATTTCCTCCTGGCAGAGGGATTTAATGTGCAGGCGTCAGACAGGTTCTAAACACCATTAACCTGCAGATTAACAACATATTTCCACCTAAGTGACAGGTTCCCCTTAAGAACAATTGTTAGCTAAAATACTAGTTCAGTAAAATGCACTTTAGGGACATTTTGAGAAATTTGCTCTACATTTCCAGATGTTAAAGGGAACCCATCATGATGGATAATACTATGAACCTGCAGATAAAGAGTTAATCTGCAAATTAATGGTATTACAAAGGTGCCCGGCAACTGTACTGAAAGCGCAGACCCGGGAGAAAATAAAATGGATATCTCCTGGGAGTGTATCAGCGCACCTTCAGTCACTGCTCACAGCAGTAAGCAACACAGCTGTAAGCATGCCCTGGTACTGTGACTGAAAGCCGGTTCATAAAAGCATTTGTGCAAAGCCAGGTATCAGTCAAAGTGCTGGGGAGTCCTTAAAATCGCTGGTCACTGTACGTAAGCGAAAATGGATGCTGTGCTGGCACGTCTACATGACTGAAAGCTGACTGCTCCATAGCTAATTTTCTCCTGGCTACCGCACTTTCAGTAGAGCTGCCAGGCACCTATATAATGCTATTAACTTGCAGATTAACAGCATTACCGAACCTAACAGGTTCCCTTTAGGGATTTGTTATACGAGTAATCACAATGTCTATACATGTATTATTCCAAATAACTGAGGATACGCCACTAAAAAGCACATAATGAAAATATGGGGTCAGGTTATTGCAAGAGCTCAGAGGACAGGTGCTGCCAAATTCAAGCAGGTGAATGATTAATGGGAAGTCCTGATAACATCAGCTGAAGAAATGTTTGTAGACATCAGTTTTTAGGCCGTTACTTCACTACAAAATAATATGTTTGCTTTTATTGTGAGAGAATAGTGACTAAGACATAAAACATACAAATAAATGAATTCACCTTGTATGACAACAGACAGACGCTTCGAGTCCAAGACGAAGACCAGATCCATTGCTTGCTTCAAAAAAACCCTGGCAAAGGAAACATGAGCCAGGCAATTACACTATGTCCCACCTAATATCTAGGAAATAAATTATCTGGAGATACAGCTCGGGAGAACAATCCAAAAATAAATAGGAAAAATATAAAAGGAGCTGCACAACTTCCATAAGACAAAATAACATGAGAAAGACATAAGGAATGATGGGACAAAGTTGTCCAGCTCCACCCCGAAATTCCTGGACTACACCCACTATACAATTTGGGGTTTTAGCTTAAGAGTGCAATGCTACTGACGTCCTTCAAACTGGCCGAAACTTCCATGTGTCACAGATCCAAGAGTCAATTCTCTTCTTAATCTGTGAGTATGAAGCAGTATTACTCTGATATAAATGGTGAAAAATAAAGCCTATTTTTTAAACTATATATCTACTCCTTGAGTGTTTGGGGGGTTTCATCCCCGGGAGAGGGTACAGATATGACCCTGGTTCCCATGTGGCTGCATGAACGGTGTCTTCAGCGTGTATATGTATTGCACGCTTTTCCCATTAAACGCCTTGTTCTAGTTACTTCCAGGTCTAGTTTGCCCTAAATAAATGTACCCTTTAAAAAACTGGTAAAGCGGAACTGTACCTGACATACTCCAGCCAGCGTGTGCTTTCGAGCGAAGAGAACCAGCGCTCCTCTGTTTCTTCAAACGGCTCTATAATGAACAATTAAGAATATTTCATCACTATTCCAATACACAGGAGTTATAGTACAAGGTAACCCAAGAAAAACCCAGCCATGGCTATCACAATGCAGTAAGATAACGGACTAATGCACAAGACCCCATAGCTGAATAGCAACAGAGCACAAAGAGGAAGAACTTTAAGGCTGGTTTCAGACGTCCATGTTTAATCAGGTACCAGTCACACGCAAGGTTATGGTCATATGTGTATCATCCGTGTTTGCATGCGTGTGACAGGTACCGGAGAAAACACGGGTCTGTGAAATAAAAAGATTTTTCATATTTACCTGCTTTCTCCAGCTCTGCTACCTCTCGCTCCTGACTGCCGCTCATTATATTCATCGATTATTCACCGCACTCAGGACCTGGAAGCCAGAGCAGCGCTGGGTACAGCACCGCTGAGGACAGGCAAGTATTCTTCAGCACAGTGACATCCAGGAGGTTATGGAGTTCCCAATGAACTCTGACATCCTGATGACCCCCGCCCTACAGCTTCACAGGTTCATCAGAGATCACTGGGAACTGTGATGAGTCCCCGATGCTGTCCCCGCAATTTTCCGGCTTCTAGTTCTCACCACACACACACACGTATACACACATAGCAGACACACATGGATACTCCGAGCGCATACGCAAATAGCGCACATGCATCTATACGCACGCGCACACACATGGATACTCCGAGCGCATACGCAAATAGCGCACATGCATCTATACGCACGCGCACACACACACGTATACACACATGGATACTCCGAGCGCATACGCAAATAGCGCACATGCATCTATACGCACGCACGCACACACCTGTAAACTCACCCAGCGATGCGGTCCCCGGCACTGAAGTCCCCAGCACTGTCCCCGCTTCAAGCTCCACAGGGCACTGAATATTCAGTGAGTATAATGAGCGGCGATAGGGAGCGGGAGGCAGCAGAGCCGGAGACAACATCGCTGGAGAGAAGAAATTATAGAAAATATTTTTTATTAAAAAGACCTATATTTTCTCCGGTATGTTTTACACTGATGTCACACGGATCACATTAGTGTGCGATCCGTGTGACATCCGTGCTGCTGGAGATGCCTGCGTGTGTACATGCGGGGTCATGAAAGGTCACACGTTCCATGTGCAAAAACGGACGTGTGAGACACATCATAGAATAACATGGGTACGTGTGACATCCGTGTTAAAAACGGATGTCACACGTACCTAAAACACGGACGTCTGAAACCAGCCTAAGGCTGTGTTCACACAATGCATTTCTGATGAATTTTTTTGCGCCACCATGTTCCAGAAAGGTGATAAAAACGCAGCAATTTTATCCCATTTTTGGAAAAACATAAAAAAAAAAAAAAAAAAAAAAAAAATGCATTGCAAATGCAGTGTGAACACAGCCTAAAGGCACTTGCCTGCCTTTATGCACATAGGCTTTTCGCAGCAGTTAATTATGGATATGGTCTCACAGTTTCTTAATGTGGATTTTGCTCCAAAATCCACATCAACAATTGCGGCAAATAAACTTAGAATAAGCTTTGTCTTAATTCACACGTTAAAATGCGTTCGTAGTGAACATTGTGCAGTGTTGTTTTTTTCCCCAGAGTAAAAAGAAAATAAAAAGAAGAGAAACAACATGGCGATTCATGAGGCATTTCTGCCTGAAAAAAAGCTTTCCGTTTAGCCACTGAAAGAATAAGAGGCAGAAAAAAAGCCGAATACACAAAAACAGTGTCACAAAGGCACCAAAATCTGCTTCCAATTCTGTGTCAGATTCCTGGCAGAAGAATCCTAGGAGGCGGACATGTCCTAATCACAGGACCCATTTACATCAGAGAGATGGGATGTTATTATAAAGCAGCTGATGAGCCACGTACCGACCTGTCAATGAGCCACCACCTGGTAACTATCATTGTGCGGAACACTGTCTGCAAGAATTGTCATGTGCCATCACCAGCTGCCCCGTACATCTAAGGGTACTTTCACACTTGCGTTTATTTCCTTCCGTTACAATCCGCCCTTTTGGAAAACAGCGGAATCAGTTAACAGATTCCGCTGTTTCCCATAGACTTGTATGGGTGACGGATTGTACCAAAAGGACCTGCGTTGCTTCTGCTGGGCGACGCTCCGTTGCTTCCGCCCAGCGGGAGGAATGCAGCATGTAACGTTTTGAGCAGCGGAATCCTCTGGATTTCACTGCGCATGCTCTTCTTTTTTTTTTTTTTTTTTTAAATCAAACTTTATTTTGGTTCGCGGTGGCCGAACGTTCAGCTGAGCGCCCGGCCGCCAGCATGCCCGGGCGCCGGCAAGTGACAGCGCTCAGCTGAGTGCCCGCCCGCCGGCATGCCCGTGCGCCGGCAAGTGACAGCGCTCAGCTGAGTGCCCGCCCGCCGGCATGCCCGTGCGCCGGCAAGTGACAGCGCTCAGCTGAGCGCCCGCCCGCCGGCAAGTGACAGCGCTCAGCTGAGCGCCCGCCCGCTGGCATGCCCGGCCGCCGGCAAGTGACAGCGCTCAGCTGAGCGCCCGCCCGCCAGCATGCTTGGGCGCCGGCAAGTGACAGCGCTCAGCTGATCACCCGACGGTCGGCTGCAGGGAGCGATCAGCTGATCACCCGGCGGTCGGCTGCAGGGAGCGATCAGCTGATCACCCGGCGGCCGGCAAGTGACAGCGATCAGCTGATCACCCGGTGGCCGGCAAGTGACAGCGCTCAGCTGATCACTGGCGGTCGGCTGCAGGGAGCGATCAGCTGATCACCCGGCGGCCGGCTACTGGGAGTGATCAGCTGATCACCCGGCGGCCGGCTGCAGGGAGCGATCAGCTGATCGTTCACAATAGTCTGCCGCTGGTAAAACTGTAAAAAAAAATAAAAAAAATAAAAACGAATTGCGTTGTTTTGCAGCATCCGTTGCATCCGTTGTGCCACTATATGCAACACATCCGTTGCATCCGTTACACAACGCAATGCAACGGATACCGTTCAACGCAAGTGTGAAACTAGCCTAACCGTCAGGATCATCTACAGGCATGACATTTTACAATGATAACAATGATTTGAGTTATTTGTATCACGCGGTGTGCAGTTTTATTAAACTAGTGGAGGTTTTAAAAGATATACAAAGCAACAGCAGCAATATGTGGCTGCATGAAGTGCTGTGGTTCAGTTCTCCTGATTTAACACCCTTAGGGCTCATGTGCACGTTGCGTAATTGCATGCGTCCTGCATCCCCTGCACAATCTATGTAGATTGTGCATGAGACATGTGCACGATGCTTTTATGAAAGCAGCGATTTGGGTGCTAAAATTTTGACCCAAATCCGTGCATTCATAAAAGCAGCATGTCAATTATTTCTGCGTTCTGGATGCAGCTCCCACTCTGTCTATGGTGGGGGCAGCATCCCGAGCGCATTAAATCAGCTTTTTATGTACAAAAAAAAAAAAAACCTGCATCCATTATGCAGTGTTTCTGCAGCGCACATGTGCTGTCAAATTGCTGCAGAATATTCAGCAGTTACATGCGCATGAGCCCTTAAAGGGATTATCCAGTTAAAATAAAAAGTTCACCAGCTGTAAAGAAGGGAATTTTGTTTACTTACCGTAAATTCCTTTTCTTCTAGCTCCAATTGGGAGACCCAGACAATTGGGTGTATAGCTACTGCCTCCGGAGGCCGCACAAAGTACTACACTTAAAAGTGTAAGGCCCCTCCCCTTCTGGCTATACACCCCCCCGTGGGAGCACGGGTCCCTCAGTTTTAGTGCAAAAGCAAGAAGGAGGAAAGCCAATAACTGTTTCAAAAACAAATTCAATCCGATAACAATATCGGAGAACGTAACTTATCAACATGAACAACATGTGCACCCGAAAAACAAATACCCTAAGAAAAAACAGGGCGGGTGCTGGGTCTCCCAATTGGAGCTAGAAGAAAAGGAATTTACGGTAAGTAAACAAAATTCCCTTCTTCTTTTTCGCTCCTAATTGGGAGACCCAGACAATTGGGACGTCCAAAAGCAGTCCCTGGGTGGGTAAAAGAATACCTCGTGATCGGGCTGTCAGGCAGCCCTTTCTTACAGGTGGGCCACCGCCGCCTGCAGGACTTGTCTACCTAGGCTGGCATCCGCCGAAGCGTAGGTATGCACCTGATAATGCTTGGTAACAGTGTGCAGACTCGACCAGGTAGCCGCCTGGCACACCTGCTGAGCCGTAGCCTGATGCCGTAATGCCCAGGACGCACCCACGGCTCTGGTAGAATGGGCCTTCAGTCCAGAAGGAGTCGGAAGCCCAGCAGAACGGTAGGCGTGAAGAATTGGTTCCTTGATCCCTCGCGCAAGGGTGGATTTGGAAGCTTGCGACCCTTTATGCTGACCAGCGACCAGGATAAAGAGTGCATCCGAACGGCGCAGAGGCGCCGTGCGTGAAATGTAGATCCTGAGTGCTCTCACCAGGTCCAACAGATGCAAACCCTTTTCAAATTGGTGAACTGGATGCGGACACAAAGATGGTAAAGTGATATCCTGATTGAGATGAAAGGAAGATACCACCTTGGGAAGAAACTCTGGAATTGGACGCAGTACTACCTTGTCTTGGTGAAACACCAGGAAGGGAGATTTGCAAGATAACGCCGCCAGCTCTGACACTCTCCGAAGAGACGTGACCGCCACCAGAAAAGCCACTTTCTGTGAAAGCCGAGAAAAGGAAATCTCCTTCATAGGCTCGAAAGGTGGCTTCTGGAGAGCAATTAGAACCTTGTTCAGATCCCAGGGTTCCAATGGCCGCTTGTAAGGGGGAACGATATGACAAACCCCTTGTAGGAACGTGCGTACCTTAGGAAGTCGCGCCAGGCGCTTCTGAAAGAATACGGATAGCGCAGAGACTTGTCCTTTAAGGGAGCTAAGCGACAAACTTTTTTCCAACCCAGACTGCAGGAAGGAAAGAAAAATAGGCAATGCAAATGGCCAGGGAGAAACTCCCTGAGCGGAGCACCAAGATAAGAATATCTTCCACGTTCTGTGGTAGATCTTGGCGGAGGATGGTTTCCTAGCCTGTCTCATGGTGGCAACAACATCATGAGATAAACCTGAGGTCCCTAGGATCCAGGACTCAATGGCCACACAGTCAGGTTCAGGGCCGCAGAATTCAGATGGAAAAACGGCCCTTGAGACAGCAAGTCTGGACGGCCTGGTAGCGCCCACGGTTGTCCTACCGTAAGATGCCACAGATCCGGGTACCACGACCTCCTTGGCCAGTCTGGAGCGACGAGAATGGCGCAACGGCAGTCGGACCTGATTTTGCGGAGCACTCTGGGCAACAATGCCAGAGGTGGAAACACATAAGGTAGTCGGAACTGCGACCAATCCTGAACTAAGGCGTCTGCCGCCAGAGCTCGGTGATCGTGAGACCGTGCCATGAAAACCGGGACCTTGTTGTTGTGCCGTGACGCCATCAGGTCGACGTCCGGCATCCCCCAGCGGCGACAGATCTCCTGAAACACGTCCGGGTGAAGGGACCATTCCCCTGCGTCCATGCCCTGGCGACTGAGAAAGTCTGCCTCCCAGTTTTCCACGCCTGGGATGTGAACTGCGGATATGGTGGATGCTGTGTTTTCCACCCACGTCAGAATCCGCCGGACTTCTTGAAAGGCTTGCCGACTGCGTGTTCCCCCTTGGTGGTTGATGTACGCCACCGCTGTGGAATTGTCCGACTGAATCCGGATCTGCTTGCCCTCCAGCCACTGTTGGAAGGCTCGCAGAGCCAGATAGACTGCTCTGATTTCCAGAACATTGATCTGAAGGGTGGACTCTCTCTGAGTCCACGTACCCTGAGCCCTGTGGTGAAGAAACACTGCTCCCCACCCTGATAGGCTCGCATCTGTCGTGACCACCGCCCAGGATGGGGGTAGGAACGACTTTCCTTTTGACAATGAGGTGGGAAGAAGCCACCATCGGAGAGAGTCCTTGGCTGCCTGAGAGAGGGAGACATCCCTGTCGAGGGACGTCGACTTCCCGTCCCATTGGCGGAGAATGTCCCATTGTAGAGGGCGCAGATGAAACTGCGCGAAAGGGACTGCTTCCATTGCTGCCACCATCTTCCCTAGGAAATGCATGAGGCGCCTCAAGGAGTGGGACTGGTTCTGCAGGAGAGATTGCACCCCTGTCTGCAGAGAGCACTGCTTGTCCAGTGGAAGCTTCACTATCGCTGAGAGAGTATGAAACTCCATCCCAAGATATGTTAGTGATTGGGTCGGGGTTAGATTTGACTTTGAAAAGTTGATAATCCACCCGAAACTCTGGAGAGTCTTCAGTGCCACGTCCAGACTGTGTTGGCATGCCTCTTGAGAGGGTGCCTTTATAAGTAGATCGTCCAAATACGGGATCACGGAGTGACCCTGCGAGTGCAGGACAGCTACTACTGCTGCCATGACCTTGTGAAGACCCGAGGGGCTGTTGCCAGCCCGAAAGGTAACGCTACGAACTGCAGGTGTTCGCTTTCTATAACGAAGCGTAGAAAACGCTGATGCTCTGGCGCAATCGGCACGTGAAGATAAGCATCTTTGATGTCTATTGATGCTAAGAAATCTCCTTGAGACATTGAGGCTATGACGGAGCGTAGAGATTCCATCCGGAACCTCCTGGTTTTTACGTGTTTGTTGAGCAACTTTAGATCCAGGACGGGCCGAAAGGACCCGTCCTTCTTTGGCACCACAAACAGATTGGAGTAAAAACCGTGACCTTGTTCCTGAAGAGGAACGGAAGTCACCACTCCTTCCGCCTTTAGAGCGGCCACCGCCTGCAGCAGAGCATCGGCTCGGTCGGGCGGTGGGGAAGTTCTGAAGAAACGAGTTGGAGGACGAGAGCTGAACTCTATCCTGTACCCGTGAGACAGAATGTCCTTCACCCAACGGTCTTTGACCTGTGACAGCCAAATGTCGCCAAAGCGGGAGAGCCTGCCACCGACCGAGGATGCGGAGAGAGGAGGCTGAAAGTCATGAGGAAGCCGTCTTGGTAACGGTTCTTCCTGCTGTCTTTTTTGGGCGTGACTGAGTCCGCCAAGAATCTGAGCCTCTCTGATCCTTTTGAGTCCTTTTGGACGAGGAGAATTGGGACCTGCCTGAGCCTCGAAAGGACCGAAAACCAGACTGACCCCTCCTTTGTTGGGGCTTGTTTTGTCTGTTTTGAGGTAAGGATGAGTCCTTACCCTTGGAGTGTTTAATGATTTCATCCAAACGCTCCCCAAACAAATCGGTCGCGAGAAAAAGGCAAACTGGTTAAGCACTTCTTGGAAGCAGAATCTGCCTTCCATTCTCTCAACCACAGGGCTCTGCGCAAAACCACGGAGTTGGCTGACGCCACCGCCGTACGGCTCGTAGAGTCCAGGACAGCATTAATCGCGTAAGACGCGAATGCAGACATTTGAGAGGTCAATGGTGCCACCTGCGGGGCAGATGTACGTGTGACCGAGTCGACTTGTATAAGCCCAGCTGAAATGGCTTGGAGTGCCCATACGGCTGCAAAAGCTGGCGCCAACGACGCTCCAATAGCTTCATAGATGGATTTCAGCCAGAGCTCCATCTGCCTGTCAGTGGCATCTTTAAGTGCCGCTCCATCTTGTACTGCAACTAAAGATCTAGCTGCAAGCCTGGAGATTGGAGGGTCCACCTTGGGACACTGGGTCCAACCCTTGACCACGTCAGGAGGAAAAGGATAGCGTGTATCTTTAAGCCGTTTAGAAAACCGCTTCTCAGGATAAGCGTGGTGTTTCTGGATTGCATCTCTAAAGTCAGAGTGGTCCAGAAAAGTGCTTAATTTACGCTTGGGATATCTGAAATGGAATTTCTCCTGCTGTGAAGCTGCCTCCTCCGCAGGAAGAGCTGGCGGGGAAATATCTAACATCCTATTGATGGACGCTATAAGATCATTCACTATGGCGTCACCATCCGGTGTATCCAGATTGAGAGCGGTCCCAGGATCAGAATCTTGATCAGTTACATCCGCCTCATCACCCATAGATTCGTCCCGCTGGGATCCTGACCAGTGAGACGAAGTTGAGGGCCCCTCATAACGAGCCCGCTTAGGTTGTCTGGGACTGTTGTCTGAGTCAGAATCGTCACCCTGGGGTGCATGTGACACCCCCGGAGCTTGGAAGTGTTCCAGCTGAGGGGGACCAGGGAGCAATGATGCCACAGTGTCCATGGTCTGAGTTACTGGTCTAGACTGCAATGTTTCAAGAATCTTTGACATGGTCATAGACAATCTGTCAGCAAAAGCTGCAAACTCCGTTCCTGTCACCTGGACAGCATTCACAGGTGGTATACTCTGGGTCACGTCCAGCAGAGGCCCCGGCTGTGCAAGTTGCACAGGGGCCGAGCACTGCACACAATGGGGGTCAGTGGAACCTGCCGGTAGAGCAGCCCCACATGCGGTACAGGCAGCATATAATGTCTGTGCCTTAGCACCCTTGCGTTTTGCGGACGACATGCTGTTGCCTCCTTGTAATCTAGGAGGGTATATAGCCGAGAATCACCAGCGACCGTACAGTACAAAGTATTTGCAAACACAAAATACTCAGTATACAAACGGCACAAGTGGGGGTGAGCCCTTGAGGGCTGCTTACCGCCCGCTGAACAGCGGGTATGAGGCCGTAGAATCCCGTGTCTGGGTCTCCCCGTCTCCCCTCTGCAGCTCAGCGTGCAGGCAGGAATGGCTGCCGGCGTTCAGTGAAGAGGGGCGGACCGTGGGCGTGCCACAAACAAAGTGCGGGAAACTGCGTCCTACTGTGCCTGGTGTGAGGGCTGGAGTATGTAAAAAAGACTCCAGCCCTCAGCGCTGATGCTCTGTACAGCGTCCCGCCCTCCTCCTGACTGGCAGGTGCGGAGGCGGGAACGAACGAACTAGGCCGCAAAAGCCGGGGACTGTAGTAATAAGCGCGGCCGTGATATATGCACGGTCAGCGCGGAAGTCCCCGGCGCACCACAAGTCCCAGCCGCGTCGCAGTCCCAGCGGCCGGCGCGACCGTTCTCCCTGAGTCTACCCACTCAGCTAAGCTGAAGTGAGGAAATGGCACAAGCGCAGCAGCGCTATTGTCCTCGGCGCACTAACACACCCAGCAATGCTGCGGTGTGCGCGCGTATGCACGGGGACACAGAGTACCTTGACGGAGCAGGGCCATGTCCCTGACGATACTCAGCTCCATATCCAGCGGCTTCTCCAGGGGCTGTGGATGGAGCACGGTCTCAGTGCCTGGAGACCGGTAAAATCCCACTTCGCCCAGAGCCCTAATGGGGATGGGGAAGGAATCAGCATGTGGGCTCCAGCCTCCGTACCCGCAATGGGTACCTCAACCTTAACAAGCACCACCGACAGAAAGTGGGGTGAGAAGGGAGCATGCTGGGGGCCCTGTATGGGCCCTCTTTTCTTCCATCCGACATAGTCAGCAGCTGCTGCTGACTAAATAGTGGAGCTATGCGTGCGTGTCTGACCTCCTTCGCACAAAGCAAAAACTGAGGGACCCGTGCTCCCACGGGGGGGTGTATAGCCAGAAGGGGAGGGGCCTTACACTTTTAAGTGTAGTACTTTGTGCGGCCTCCGGAGGCAGTAGCTATACACCCAATTGTCTGGGTCTCCCAATTAGGAGCGAAAAAGAAAAAATAAATAACTATGCGATATACCCCCTACCGGCACCCGCATACATCCACTGCAGGCCGCTACGCGGACATAAACGTTCCCCCAGCAGCTAGACCGCTGTGTCCTGTGATTGGCGGCAGAAGTCAGGTGACTTGAGCGGCACATTATGGGATGTTTTCCTGTATAGGTACGGATCATGGAGCAGCCTGTACTGCTTCCAGGTGGGTGCAGATAGGAGAATATCACTTATTTTTTATTGTTCTCTGCCCCAAGCCACCAGTGAATTCTCATTTTGCCTGGACACCCACAGACCAGGAAAGATTTTCACTCTGTGGAAGTGAAAGATACTTTTTATAGACTAACTACAAGTAAAACCAGCTCTAACAATGAGGAATTGATACAAAGACTTCCAGAACTTTCCATTATACAATGAATAGCTTTATTGGCGGAAACTAGAAAACCTCTAATCTCATGACCCAATAGTTCTCGCTCTACCAAGTATCTAATAAGACTAGGTCCTAGCTAATGTGTTACAGCCGGATCACTCCTGACTACACATTATACATCACTGTGCAATTAGAGTGACATTTACTGCAATTACAATGACAACCACCTATAAAACAAATGCCATAATATCATTGTAATTAGTTACCGCACTCTACAGAGCGGCGGATTTGTCTAGACATGAGCAGTATAAAGGGAGTCTGCCATCACAGACTGTTCAAAACAAGCGGGCGCTCAATGCACCCATCGAATGGCCAAGCCGTCCGGTGCACCTTCCCACCTACGCATTTCCATCCATTTGGCCACTTCACGGGTGCCCTGACCATCTGCGCTTGGTATGAATTTTGTGAAGAGACTCCCTTTGCTTTACCTTAATGGCTGCTGATAAATATATTATAGGCAATAGTTAAAAAATAAAAATCTATATACGCCAAGTACAAAAGGGGCATTTTAACGTGGTCAGTGTTTCACATCCTCCTTATTAGTATATTCTTCCCTTTCCTTTCACTTCCCATTTCTTGCTTCTCCCTTTAAGCTAAACCACCGTCTTCAACTTCCAAGTGAGATGTCATGAATTTAAAGGGACGTCACCAGGTTTTTGTTTCCCCATCTGTGAGCAGCACGATGTAGTGCACAGAATCACATTCCAGTGATGTATCATCTACTAGACTGAGTGTTGTATTTTTTATAAAATCACTGTTTTATCTGCTACAGATCTAGTAATTATCTGTACGCTGACCTCTGTATAACCCCGCCCACACCACTGATAGGCAGGTGTCTGCCTATGCACTGTGTACACAGAGCATAAATAAGTGTGGGGGCAGGGTTACATAACACTCATAAACAGGCTTTATTACATGGAGCAGGTATACTAGTTCTCTAATAATAATCTCCTGCTGATAAAACAATGATATTAGCAGCCCAATAAGTGACAAGTCACTAGAATCAAGGTCTCTGCACCTATATCATGCTGCTCTTAGATTAGCTAGCAAAAACCTGTTGATAGATTCCCTTTAAAGCCCAGTGTGTTGTAGACTTTAGTTATTACAGTGTGTGCTCTGGAGCAGGATCGGGTTGCCCAAGGCCATTACTGGCAGATTCCATCTACTCAGCACATTGCTGTGTACTGAAACAAGTCACGCTGAACAAACCTGTGTATAGTATTCCAGCTGAATACATCAGCTAAATGACCTGACGAAAATGTGAGGCTTCACGGCAATAACACACAAACAAATCAACCCCTCCGTGACCACCCTGCAATCAATATACATCCATCCATGGTTCACCAGCAGCAAGGAGAGGTCAAATTATGTTCTACCCCCAGGACATCCTCTCTGTAAATACACCAAGTAGTAAAAAGCACCATACTAATGCACATCATGCTGTATAAACATGCCAGCAAATAAAGAGGCTTTTAGGAAGAATTACGAACACTGGATGCCAAGAAGATACTGTGAGGAAAGCTGGGTAAGCACATAGTGGCACACAGGCGTGGGCATACTACAATACATCGTCTGTACCCAGTACAAGTGCACAATCCCAGTACATCAAACCTATTTCAACTTTCCACAGTCCAGTATACCTTAAAAGGGTGTTCACCCATATTTTTCATTGTCTAGTTTGATATTATATTGAGAAAATGTTTCTCTCAAATACTTTATGTTGACAATAGTGCCTGTGAGAGGAGCTATTGCAGACCGCTGTTCCCTGCTCTGGTGACGTCACGTCAAGTGCCGCACACGTTACATCCCTGTGGCCGGCTGCAGTCTTCCTGACTCACTGAGCTGTGGGCGGTTTTTCACCGCTCGTCACAGCCCATCAGCTCTCTGCTCCCCGCTCCCTCACAGCAGAACGCTGCAAGCAGGAGACGCGCGTTGCTGTGACAGCGGTGAAACACTGCCCACAGCTCAGTGAGTCAGGAAGACTGCAGCTGGCCGCAGGGATGTGACGTGTGCGGCACTTGACGTGATGTCACCGGAGCGGGGAACAGCGGCCTGCAATAGCGCCGCTCACAGGCACTATTGCTAACACAAGGTATTTGAGGGAAACATTGTTTCTCAATATAATATCAAACTAGACAATAAAAAAATATGGGTGAACCACCCCTTTAAGGATGAAAATAAATGGAGACTGGCGGCGACAAACGTTGCACGGCCAAATATCGCTTTGTGACACTGCTATATCCCAGCATAACACATGGGAAGGGGGTTACATTGCAAACAGCAAAGCAATACAACCAAGTAAAATGAGAAGTTGCCAGAAACCCAACAGGTTATGTATTTTGGTAATTTGTAGAGTTGAGCGAGTATCTAACTATTTGTACTCGATATACTCATACCGAGTACTGTCTAATATTCGCGTATTAATTCCGAATAGTGTGCAATGCAAGTCAATGGGGTAAACTCGCAAAGCAAAGTAACGAGTAACCCGAATTCCACACTATTTGCTACTTACATGAATAGTGCGGCATTCGGGTTACTCGTTATATTGCGAGTTTTTCCCCATTAACTTGCATTGCACATGCTATTCGGAATGAACACGCGAGTATTAGACAGTACTTGTCTATAGCGAGTATGAATAGTTAGGTACTCGCTCAACTCTAGTAATATGCTTATTTTGGTCACAGCCTCCTGCGGGTAAAAATGAGACCAAATTCACCTGCATTAAAGGGTTATTCCCATCTGCAAAATCCTATCCTAATATGTAGTAGGTGTAATAATAATAAATATTGGGAAATACCTCCAATTATATATTTAGTATAGTTTTTTCTGATTCACTATGTCACTTACCTCATGTTCAGGGCATGCTGGACCTTAGGTATCCACAGTTCCGACCATGCATATAGTGACAGTTAGTTAGTTGCTCATTGTCATAACCATGGATACCTAAGGTCCTGCAATGCCCTGAACATGAGGTGAGTGACACAGTGAATCAGAAAAACAATACAACATTTCTAATTGGAGGTATTTGCTAATATTATTACAACTACTACATGTTGGGGAGTTGGGAATACCCCTTTAGTCGCCTGACCTGAGTCCCAGCCAAATTTGGCATGTAGTCCGCAGTCTTAACCCCTTCACCCCCGGGCGACTTTCCATTTTTTTTTTTTTGCTGCCCTTCTTCCAAGAGCTGTAACTTTATTTTTCAGGTCAATCTTGCAATATAAGGTCTTGTTTTTTGCGGGACGAGTTCTACTTTTAAATGAAACCATACATTTTACCATATAGTGTACTAGAAAACAGCAAAAAAAATTTCAAGTGCGGAAAAACTACATAAAAATGTTTTTGGGATATTTTATTCACCACGTTCACTATATGATAAAACTGATGTGTTGTGTGATGTCTCAGGTTGGTACAAGTTTGTAGACACCAAACATATATAGGTTTACTTTTATAAGGGGTTAAAGAAAAAAAAATTCACAAGTTTGTCCAAAAAAAAAGTGGCACACTTTTTGTGCAATTTTTCGAAACTCGTAGCATTCTCAATTTTCAGGATTTTTAGCTCAGTGACTGCTTATTTTTTGCGTCTTGAGCTGACGTTTTTAACGGTACTATTTTTGCGTAGGTAACATTTACCCATGTTAGATCAGCATATAGCCAGATCAGAAGGAAAACGGGTCCCTTGGAGCTTCCTGGTAGCCAGATATTTGGCCACAGACGTTTACATATACAGTAGCCTGTTCAATACGGGAAGCACAGGCGGACACAGACGTTTACCTAGCAGCAGACCAGCTGGTATATGCATATCTGGATTCAACGGTCAATAAAACCGGATTATAAAGGCGTCACTCACCATTCACACACAGCTGCTTGAGTTTTGTAAAAGCAGACTGAATGTCCTGAAGAGTTGGGAGACCGTGATCCAAGTCACATTTGTAAACTTCGCTCCTTAAAGGGTGACTACGAGTGATACCACCACAAATCCTATACGAGAAAAATAGAATATCACCAATAAAAGTCTACATACTAGAAAAGCTGCAGATGTAACAATTCTCACAGATTAATCTGGAAATGCACAGACTTGGCTGTATCTGTGTAACACGGGCTGTGGGATGTGTCCTCCGGCAGTCCAGTGCCACTCACCGTTGGTCTATCTTGCGTTGCTGGTCTTTGATGCAGGACATCCTGACCAGTGCACTGCCGTTAGAGTGGTTCCAGCACCACAGCTGTACAATACAAAGAAAGATCAGATCTCTGAAATATGCATCACCAGCTAAAAAAAATGGGTCAATAAATCTATTTCATGACCATAAATTAAAAGTACAGTACAGGTTATTGCCTGAAAAAGATGCCAAGCGACACATACTTACTGGCAAACGTCTTCCAAAAAACGAGTAAGAATACTGCTTAAGGTCCGTATCGGCCAGAGAGGAGGGGACGACAAAATACTCTGGAAGACTACAAAGAAATAAAGATTCCAAGATTAGCTGATGGCCCTTACTAGGAACCAATGTGGGGAGAAGAGAAGCGTGTCAGGAGTATAGATGACAGTGGGAACCCAAACCGAAGACGTTTCACAGGACCGACTCAGGACGGAGACAGGTTTATCTTTAAAGGGAACCTGTCACCACCTTTTTGGCCTACAAGCTGCAGCCACCACCACCGGGCTCTTATATACAGCATTCTAACATGCTGTATATAAGAGCCCAGGCCGGGGGTATAACATTAAAAACACTTTATAATACTTACCCAACGGTCGCGCTGTGGGCCTTATGGGCGTATCCGTTCTCCGGTGCCGGTGCCTCCTCTTTCGTCCATCTTCGTCCTCTTTCTGAAGCCTGGGTGCATGACGTGGCTACGTCATACACACTTGCCAGTCCTGCGCAGGCGTACTACAATTCTTTGATCTGCCCTGCTCAGGGCAGATCAAAGTGCGCCTGCTCAGGACCTGAATGTCGGCGAGTGTGGATGACATCGGACCAGTCATGCACTGCGGCTAGAGTTGAAGGTGAACAAAGATGGCCAAAAGAGGCGGCGCCGGCACCGGACAATGGAGAAGGCCATATGACCCACAGCGCCACCGTTAGGTAAGTATTATAAAGTGTTTTTAATGTTATACCCCGGCCTGGGCTCTTATATACAGCATGTTAGAATGCTGTATATAAGAGCCAGGTGGTGGTGGCCGCAGCTTATAGGCGAAAAAAGTGGTGACAGGTTCCCGTTAATGTGGAATTATGAGACAACAGAACTCTTCATATGGATGTGCTGCATTAGCAGGAAGAGGTAATCTTATAAAAAAAAAAAACCAAAAAAAAAAACAAAAAAGGAAATATGTTCCCAAAATAAAAGTCATAGCATTCATGCCTAGTGTCATGATAGCAGCTACACAAAGAAGCCCCCAATAAAAGCAATACTAGATGGGTATATAAGTGTATGCTTTGCAGAATCCGCACCTTTTAGTTATTAACTTTGCATTTGCTTTGGCGTTAATAATTAGTTTGTGCGATTCAGAAAGATAAGATGATGAAATCCCTATTTAAATGTCCTATTGCTATTTGCAAATGGGTGTAGTTAATATAGATCTGTATTTATGCGACTCCTAAAACTAGAGAAGCAGCTCTCACTACCAACAGATCACGTGTGGGCTCAGAAATCAGATAATAAAGCACTAAAATCACAGAAAACTGTATTTCCAGTATCCCCCATCATGGAGACATACAGCAAGTGAAAACACGAACAGGAAAGGGATGTAACCTGCAGAAGTAGGGGTAACACTGCAGCCATAGGAAAAAAGAAGCAGAAAGTCTTAAGAAATATACAATACAGACCAAAAGTTTGGACACACCTTCTTATTCAAAGAGTTTTCTTTATTTTCAGGACTCTGAAAATTGTAGATTCACATTGAAGGCATCAAAACTATGAATCAACACATGTGGAATGAAATACTTAGCAAAAAAGTGTGAAACAACTGAAAATATCTCTTATATTCTAGGTTCTTCAAAGTAGCCTACTTTTGCTTTCATTACTACTTTGCACACTCTTGGCATTCTCCTGATGAGCTTCAAGAGGTAGTCACCGGAAATGGCCTTCCAACAGTCTTGAAGGAGTTCCCAGAGAGGCTTAGCACTTGTTGGCCCTTTTGCCTTCACTCTGCGGTCCAGCTCACCCCAAACCATCTCGATTGGGTTCAGGTCTGGTGACTGTGGAGGCCAGGTCATCTGGCGTAGCACCCCATCACTCTCCTTCTTAGTCAAATAACCCTTACACAGCCTGGAGGTGTGTTTCGGGTCATTGTCCTGTTGAAAAATAAATGATGGTCCAACTAAACGCAAACCGGATGTAATAGCACACCGCTGCAAGATGCTGTGGTAGCCATGCTGGTTCTGTATGCCTTCAATTTTGAATAAATCCCCAACAGTGTCACCAGCAAAGCACCCCCACACCATCACACCTCCTCCTCCATGCTTCACAGTGGGAACCAGGCATGCAGAGTCCATCCGTTCACCTTTTCTACAAAGACATGGTGGTTGCATCCAAAGATCTCAAATTTGGACTCATCAGACCAAAGCACAGATTAACACTGGTCTAATGTCCATTCCTTGTGTTCTTTAGCCCAAACAAGTCTCTTCTGCTTGTTGCCTGTCCTTAGCAGTGGTTTCCTAGGAGCTATTTTACCATGAAGGCCTGCTGCACAAAGTCTCCTCTTAACAGTTGTTCTAGAGATTAGGTGTGTCCAAACTTTTGGTCTGTACTGTACATCATAATACTCAGTAGAAGTAAACATGTACAGGTGAAATCTCGAGGCAATGAAGGAGGGAAAGACGTCACGGCCATATGCTGTGCCATGACGTAGTCCTCTCTGCTATGACAATCACTCCTCTTGGGCGCAGCACACTGACAGGCTGAACATCCCATGAGATTTATGCCACTAATTAATTCCCTGACAATGAAAGGCAAATCCTGCCTGCCAATAATGGCCTGGAGGAAATGTGATTGTGCACCTTGCTGCATGGCTATGTGATAATACACCAGGAATCTGCGCTGGAGTCTGTCTCATTTGTTCATATAAAGGAGCATATGGCAGAAACAAAGATGCCTAAAATAGACATCCTTAAATGGCTTAGCGTTAATCTGCCTTCCCGAGCACCCTTTGTAAGTCTGGAGACCGCGGGAAGACAGACACAGCACTACTTTCTAGATGTCACCACAACTGCTCGGAAGAAAGCAGCTAAGACAACGATAAACACAATAGATTACCTTTCCCTCCAAAACCATGAAAGTAGCCAGATAAAAGGTCTAAGCAGAGTATTAGAGAAGTGTTTTCAGCAGGTGCATTATTGCCCTTTAAAGGGAATCTGTCACCAGGTTTTTGCTATATAATCGCGCAGCATTATGTAGAGACAGAGATCCTGATTCCAGCGATGTGTCACTTATTGAGCTGTTTGCTGTCATTTTGATAAAATCAATGTTTTCTCTGATGCAGATCTAGCAGTTATAGAGCTCATGAATATGCTGGACTACCTGGCAGCAGGACAAGTAGTCCTCTAATGATAATCTACTACTAAGTATACAGTGATTTTATCAAAATTACACTATGAACCCAGTAAGTGACACATCACTAGAATCAGGATCCCTGCCCCTACATTATGCTGCTCTCAGATTAGGAGGCAAAATCCTGGTGACATCCTGATTCCCTTTAATATCTCACAGAAGACAAAGAAGAATTACTTCCAATTTCCACAGACTGTGTATGGAGTGCTAAGTCCACAGCTCTCCTGTCCCGAACTCAACGGCCTCTTATATGCCCATGAGGGTGTTGCGCTTATGTCAGGAGACCTGTGGCCCATCAGGATATCACAGTTCATATACAGTCCATAAAAGCTGAACACATGAAACCAGACTTAGGGCCCATTCACACGACTGTGCAATTGGGTCCTATGTCAGATCGCAATGTACGGACTGGACGCAGCTCTCCTGACCAGAGCGTGACAGCTTCATAGAAATGTATGCAGTTTTCACACTTGGGTTGGGAGAGTCATGTCCAGTCAATGCATTGCGACCCAACATCGGACATGTGAAAGAGCCCTTAAGCAAAGGTGTATATAATATCCCCTATTAATTTTGGGGCTTAAAAAGTTGTCACCAGGTTTTTGCTCCGGGAGATCAGAATAATGTAGGGGCAGAGAACCTCATTGGGCTGCTGGGTGTGCTTTAGTTAAAATGTATTTTTCTATCAGCAGGCGATCACAAGAAGACTAGTAACCCTGCTGCTAGGTAGTCCTCCCTATTGAGTTGTATAACCACCAGTTGGCAGCTTTCTGTGTATGCTGTGCATAGGCATAAATCTGCCAATCAATGGTGAGGGCAGGGTTATAGACATCTGAGTATTCAGAGAACTGGTAGATCTGCAGCAGATAAAACAGGAATTTTATCAAAACTATAGCATTCAGCCCAGTAAGTGACTTCTCTGAAATCAGGGTCTCTACCCCTATATCATCGTTCTGTTCTCAGATGAGATCGCAAAAAACCTAGTGACAGATTCCCTTTAAAGTTAAGGTATGGACAGTACAAGTAAAATATATCTTTGTACCGTGTTAGCCAGTATAGATAAAATGGACAGTAAGATTGTGGAAGAATCTTCAATGAGGCCTCATTTTTCGTTTTTAGTTTTTATTGCCTAGAAGATCTTTGCCCACTTCTTTCCATAAGACGGTGCCATCATCTTTTTGGGCTCATCAATTGTTGTATTTGTAGTTAATCTATAGTCATTTTTTTTCCCTAGGTATACATACCTTTTTGAAATCATATACCCCTCATTTACTGAGCAGACTCTCCATTCAGAGGCCCCCGTTCTTTTGATCTCTCGGTCCCAGTCGGAAAACGTTTCAAACATCGGTGTCTTCGGACCTGTATCGCCTCCTCCAGGATCTATTCCATTAATTCTGTCTCCTGTAAACACAGTTTGACATTTTATTTCGGTAGAGTGTCCAAGACATAAATATTAGAAGTTATAGTGAGTGAGATACAAATACTGTGAAGTTATAAATAGGAGGGAAAAAATGTGATCACGACAAGCTTTAGAGAGGATAATCGCTGAAAGAGCAGAACAGGACCGGGGACAGGCCAGAAGTGGAGGGCGGGAGAGTATTCTAAAGGAAACATTAAAAAAGGTAAAACCTGGAGAAGCAACAATTCTAGGGCTTTGGGGCTGAATCTACAGCCAGACTTAAAGGGGTACTCCCATCTTCAAGATCCTATCCCAATATGTAGCAAGAATAGTACATAGTTACTTAGGTTGAAAAAAAGACCTAGGTCCATCTAGTTCAACCTTCCTCCACCATTCTACATTTGGTCACTAAAACCAACAGTGTTGTGTGTACTGAGGAAATCATCCAGCCCTTTTTTAAAAGCTGTTATAGTGTCTGCCATTACTACCTCTTGTGGTAGTGTATTCCACAGTCTGACTGCTCTAACTGTAAAGAACCCTTTCCTATTTAGCTGCCGGAATCGCTTTTCTTCGCAGTGTATGCCGCCTGGTCCTCACTATTGTCTTTAGACAATGGATAGTAATAACTATATTAGCACATACCTCTAATTAGACATGTAGTATAGTTCTCCTGATATAGCCAGGTGGTCTTTTACCTCATGTGCAGGGCATTGCAGCTTAGGTATCCATGGTTACGACCACTCATATAGTGAGTTAGCTGCTCATGGCTGTAACTATGGATACCTTAGCTGCAATGCCCTGCACATGAGGTAAGAGATAAGGATACACTATGAATGTAAAAAGTAGTGGAGATCCTCTAAACATACATTGTTATCCTACTGTTATAAAACTTAGTTTTCAGTACAGTCCACGCGATGGACTCCTAATGTTTCATGGCAGAGTTTAGTCCATTTAAAGTAACTAGTCATTTCATAACATGAGAATTTTCAGTGAAGTTAATGTTAAATTTATATCTAGGTTATTAAAAATGATTGTGCAAATTACTGTCCAGGCTTATGAGAATGCTGTGACATTAATACAAAGAGTAATCGATAGAAGAAATGCTGAGCCCTCTAATGCATTATGAGGCAGCCAGCACGGCAGGAAAACGAGGTGCATAATGGCATCTGCTGGCACATCATTTATCTCCAATGGCTGTGGATTGTGGACACTCGGTGATTTGCAGCATCTGAATTAAAGTCACTCTGTCAATATAGCCGGCCACTGGCATAAGATATCGGTCCACAGATTGCAGAACTTGTCTGGATTTGCTAAAGGTCTACAGATCAGTATCTCGCACCTGTAGCCAGCTGGAGACTGTTCACATTAATATCATAGCTCTTGTATGTATTATACCCAAAAATTCAAGATGGACTATGAGTTTAAAGAAGTGCACACGATCGCTTTTTATACACATAAAGCATATTAATACAATACTGACCATATCTTAACCTACCTTGATTATGATACATCTTGGCAACATACTCAAAAGCAAAAAGTAGCTGAAGATCTGTTGGTTGAGAGTAGTGCGCTAAGGCAAGACAAACCTAGGACAAAAGAGAAGAAAAGTGACAAATAAACTAGAAGAAGGTCCAACATTGATATTTAGTTCCGCCCTGCACCTGTCTCGTCAGCAATGAAATCAAGGACCTGGCAGAATAGTCTATATTATAAAAGGTGACAGGGCCTCTTAAGGGTCAGCGTTGGCATGCTAGTGTTCACAGGCTCGCCACAGAAAGATGCTCAAGACACAGTGAATTAGACACATAAGGTATCTCCAGAAGTTAACTCCGCCAGAAATACACTGAAGAAATGTAAGTAAAGTGGTGTAAATTTTAATTAACTGCACAGGATGGGCCACGGTCTGACCATGTCTGCCCATTTTGGTAAAGGTGGCCAAAACTCAAAATAAAAAAAAAAATTAAAAAAAAAAGGTGGCCAAGATTTTTGTTCAACGCATGTGTTTTACACTAGAAAACTAGCAATAAACTAAAAAAAAAAATTAAATTAATCAAGTGGTTTCTCAAAATTCAACACAAACTAACTCTTAAGGACTACGACACTCTCCAAATTATTCAACCCCTTGCAAATTAGGTTTATTAGCAATATACACAGGGAGCTTGGAATAATTTTGATCGCAGCTGTATATACTTAAAACAGATGCACTGGCTGATTCCAACAGATGTTTAAAGAAGCCCTCGTGGTTGGTTCGAATAGGGGGCGGATGTCAGTACCCGGCTGCCAGGACTATTCCATTATGGACCTGTGAAGCTTCACAACTACGAACATCTGGCTGCCACTGGCACTGGAAACTGCCAGATAGTCAGGGGTGACGGGTGTTGAACCCCCACCGATCAGATATTGGTGACCTATGCTAAGGCGGGCTTGACACATTGCGACATCGCTACCGATATATCGTCATTCACGTCGTTAGTGACGCATATCCGGCGCCGGTAGCGACATCGCAATGTGTAAATCCTAGGTGAGACGATGAACGAGCGCAAAAGCGTTAAAAAAAAACCCCAAAACAAAACGCTGATCTGTGTCACGTCGTTCATTTCCATAATGTCGTTACTGCTGCAGGTACGATGTTGTTTGTCGTTCCTGCAGCACCACACATCGCTGTGTGTGAAACCGCAGTAACAACAAACATCTCCTTACCTGCGTCCACCGGCAATGCAGAAGGGAGAAGGTGGGCGGGATGTTATGTCCCGCTCATCTCCGCCCCTTAGCTTCTATTGGCCAACAGCTTAGTGACGTCGCAGTGACGTCGCGGTGACGCCGAACGCACCTCCCCCTTGAAGGAGGGATTGTTCGGCGGTCACAGCGACGTCACCAACCAGGTATGTGTGTGTGAAGCTGCCGTAGCAATAATGTTCGCTACGGCAGCAAGCACCAGATATCGCATGTACGAAAGAGGGCGGGTGCTATCGCGCTCGACATCGCTAGCAATAGCTAGCGATGTCGTAGCGTGTAAAGTGGCCCTAAGAGTTGGCTATCAATATAAAAATCCAGAAAAGTAATTCCCCGCTGACGCACCCTCTTAGCTACTTCCCAAAACCTTTGGAGGATTCGTTGGTGGTGGGGGAATGAGTATTAGCGTTTCACCTGGATCTGTGCAAAGCATTTCGATGTAAGAGTATAAAATAAAAAAAACAATAGTACCCAAAAGTGCGGCAGTGTGGGGAAATAAGATGCACAAATCTAAGAAGAATCTGTATTGTCATCATTTTCCAATTAGTTGAAAGGTTATTTCAGCTGGAAAGTCACACGTCTGGCTGATGGAAGGTATGAAGGGCTGATTACGCCACATACATGAACTTATGATGCTAGACCTTAGATTCTAGATTTAAAAAAAAACTATTAATTTAATTTATACATAAATAATAACTAATACTAATAATAAAACTATTAGGCCTCATTCAGACACCCGTGTTTTTCACATATGCAAAAGAAAAATGGTACGTCTCATTAGTTTTTTCAACAGTGATTTTTCGCATGTAGATAAATATATTTCAAATCTTCTCCCATCCTTTGCAATGCTAATCACAGAACCATATGTGGTATCCCACAAAGTGGCCATCGCCATTGGATACCTGAAAAATAGTGTGTTTCATGCAGTCACTGATTTCTGTGTATATTGTATGCTGTAATGTACGAGACCGGCTGACAGTCAGCAATGAAAGGGTTAATCTTCACCCCTGCAGGGGATAGTCATGTGACCTGCTCTACTTATAATGCAGATGTTTCTGGAAGGTGCTGGAAACTTTCCCTGGAAGTCAGCCAATGACTACAGCTGTAAGGCTATGTGCCCATGGGACTCTGTACCCGTAAAACAACTTTGCCGCAGAAAACCTGCGGATTTATCTGGATTTTCAAGATAAATCCGCAGGTTTCAGCAAGTACAGACACTCCCCATGTTATCCTATGGGACATGAGGAGTGCTGTATCTATGATGCAGTATGTGCA
Source organism: Anomaloglossus baeobatrachus (assembly GCF_048569485.1). Taxonomy (NCBI): domain Eukaryota; kingdom Metazoa; phylum Chordata; class Amphibia; order Anura; family Aromobatidae; genus Anomaloglossus; species Anomaloglossus baeobatrachus. Next base: position 464,688,377 of record NC_134356.1, read on the forward strand.
GCTGCGGATGTCACGGAGCCAGACATAACTGTATGTCAATTATTCCTGCGGAAATACCTGCGGAATTCCCGCTTCTCTACTATGGAGATATAGGCCAGGAACTCAGCAGGTTTACCGCAGATATTTCGCTGGAATCATGCAGCAATGGATAGCTGTGGATTCTAGGGAGCTGCTGCGGGAATCCTGCAGATGTACCTGTGGATATATGCGTGGGTACATTGTCCGGTAGGCACATAGCCTGAGTGTCACATGTGAGGGGGAGGAGCAAATCAAACTATTGGGTGGAAGATAAAGAGTCTGATGGGAGACGGCCATGGAGAGCAGTAGGGGAGTGGATGGGCTCCATGTTGGAGAGGTTACTATTGTACCTTGAGAAGGAAAAATACTGCTTCAGAGGAGAAATACAGCTCAGCCCTATGGAATACTGAGTAGGGATTACCAAGAGGGATAGTCTGAGAACCAGTGAACGTCTTCCTCAGAGGCTTGCCTGTCTGCATGTGTGGGTCAACCGCCAACTGACCAGGTGCAGAAACTGACAAGCTACTGCCTACCATCTGTATATGGCTATCCATCTTGTCATCACCAGTAAAGGGACTGTTCTTTCCCATGTCGTAGTGGATAAACTGCACAAACAACTATCACCACCATCAGATTCTACCTGTGTAAACACTGTATCCCACGGTTATATTCCCTTTTATTGGGGGACTTTGTGTGTGTCTGCAATTTGGAGAGGAACCAGTGTGAGGCAGACAACAGGCCGCCACAAGCACAACCCCTGCCACGCACCACACGAGGTTACCACACAGTCTTGTATTTTTGTATTGTGCTGCCGGAAAAAAAAACATATGTCTCTGTGATTTTTGCATGGACATGTAAAACGGTGACTGGGTCAGTGTGCTCCAGCCCTGAAGATCCCGATCGTCATTGTGTTATAATAATATGAATTGTGTTATGCATACAATGTATTTATGAATAAAGTGTAAGCCTATGTGCCCGCGTAGCGTATTTTCATGCAGTTACGCTGCGATCTGCACTGCAGCGTAACTGCATGCGTCCTGCGTCCCCAGCACAATCTATGAATATTGTGCCTAATCCATGCCCACGTGGCGAATTAGAACGCAGCGCTTAGTCTACTGCCGAAGCGCTACGTTCTAAGAAGTGACATGTCACTTCTTTCATGCGCTCTGCATGCAGCCCCCACTCTGTCTATGGGAGGGGCTGCTATCAGAGCGCATGAAAATCGGCTTTACAGTACGCACTGTTTCTGCAGCGATTTGAAGCAAATGTGTGCTGTTCAAATCGCTGCTGAAATTTCTGCAGGGACAGAACGCAACATGGGCACATAGCCTAAGAGTGGTCGATTTAGGTATTGCGCCCTGGTGTTCAGAATAGGCAGGGTACAATTAATCTCTGTGGGATGCCCACAGGAGACGGAGTGAGCCACAGGATACAGCCTGACTCCTTCCAAGTCAGTAGTAGTTAGGGAATGGAAAGCTCTACTAGTGAGTAGTAGACTGAGTAGGAGACGTGTGCAAGCCCGACAGAAAGCTTAGCATAAAGAAAATGGGAGTCTGTGGCAGCCATGACCTGAGAGAACAAATTGGGAACAAAGCATGCAGTAAGGGCTCCAGTCGAGGACGGGGTGGAGGGTCATCTCCGTTCCAAAGTCGTAAGTACCAGGCCCAGACTCTACAGAGGTTTTCCGGTCAGTGGACTGACTCCAGTGGTACTAGTCTTCAAGTGGAGGCTTGGCATAGACTTGGGAGAACAGGTCTGCACTGAATGAAACCACGGTAGATGAGGCAAGTCCGAAGGCGGTCGACATGCTTATAGAAAATGGGTCCTTGTTGGTGGGACAAGACCCTGGGCAGTCAGGACTATATGACTTTATCGTGTGGGACTGTGGTGTCAGGCAGTGAGGAGTACAGGCAAATGGCAGCAGTAGTACCAACACGTGTTTCGCGTGTTGCTTCGTCGGGGGACCGTGACGAAGCAACACGCGAAACACGTGTTGGGACTTGTCCCCCCACTGGTCTACATGTATTACCTCTGGTTGGTAAACGGTTTGCATATGACCTGTTTTTGTACTCATCTGCCACGGTGTGCTTTTTCCATATGGTAGAACCTTACTGGTCTGACTATGCAGTGCTTCACTGCTAATATAAAACATTATAGCAGCATGGAACTCAGTTAATTTAACCTGGGAACGCACTCACTTTTTGTAAGTGGCATTCAGATGGCCAAATGACTGCGCTTTTTAAATATAATGTGTAGACTGGTGGGGGTTTTCTTTCACTCTCCTGTGTCAATCTGTACTTGGATTTTATATATATTTATGTAAAATTTGTATCCCCTGTATTGCTCAAAAAAACTTTTGTATTAATAATGTGTTTTTTCATATACAATTTGTTGCTATAATCTAATGGAGTCAGCTAGAATGTGTAAAAAGGGGTGTCTATTTGGCAAAGTGAAAGACTTCCTCTATTTTTTGGTGTTCATTTATGCTTTATGAAGTCTTTGTCCTGTAACTTACATTATGAAATCCAGTTTTGTTTCTATAGGTTGTTTAACAGAGTATGTCAATGACTCCCCAGCAGAAAAACCACACAACCAGCCAGGAATCCCGCATCCTATCCCTTCCCTATTGTTCTGTAGAGGTGGCTGGGGAGCAGATCATCGAAGGAGGACTGCTGAGGAGCCCCTTGCCAGCGACTACCGCCCTGGTCCACCCACACAATCTTCAAAAAGATATGGACATGTAAACGGCCCGTAGACTATAATGGGTACCTGCAACATGGAAGTCTGAATGAGGTCTTAGGGATTCAAGAATAAAAAGAACATTATCCTAAATTCAATTTTCAAGGTTTAGATTTTCTGGCCCATATCTTGACAGAAGAGGGAAGGCAGGTGGCAACCACACAGGACATTTTCTGCACCTGCTCTGAACTCATGTGCTGCAGGCTACAAACATCTGTGGTAACTGGAAATACTTCCAATAATTTTTACAATTTATTTCATAAGGTGGCTCCAAATCTAAAGCTTCAGTTAATGAGCCTTTCAGTGATGATTGCAAATATGTAAGTTGTCCCAAGTTCACATGCATCTCGACACATTTCCTACTGTGGTGACTCGGTGGTGAGATCGTCCGCTTCCAGCACTTGGGTTATGGTCTTGAACTTAATAGGTCAACATCTGTATAATTGCTACGCTTCTTGAACTGGTGTAGATTTCCTTTGCTCTACAAGAAAAGGTTAAATTGGCTTTCCATGAACCTGACTGTTTATGATCCATGCACACTGTATTTGCAGTATGTGCAATCTGAAATGCTCCCAGTGCATATCCTAAACAAGTCCATGGACCACTATGGGTAAATATATCAGGATGGATTCATCCATCCAGCCATCTATCTACACTGTACAGATCTGTAAAATTTGAGAAATTTTCCAATGTATATCTCAAAGGGGTACCAATTTGTCATGTGAATACTCGGAGAAAACAAATTGTGGTTTCTCCTTAGAATCGTGTACTCAATGGCAGAGTGATTCGCTTCTACAGATGATTTAGTATTACCAGAAAATAGTTTAAAACAGATTTGTCTAATATTACAAAACTAAAGGTTGTAAGCGATCACTGCATGACAATACTGTAGATTTACATCCACATTGCACTCTTGCCAGGATTTTCTGCAGAACACTTTACTGGCAAAAATAAGTAGGTGTCCTATCAGGATCAATTCTGGGAATCCTGGATAACTCCGTCACTTCTAATCAAGCTTGGCTATAGTGATTCAGTAGACTCCGTAATGCCAGACGGGATGTTTTCAGGAAGTACAAAATGAATAATTCTGTTGGTCACCCTTTCCTGAACTCCAAAACACTAGTTTGGAAGGTTGGATTAAGCAAGTAGACAACATTACACTGCCAGAGAAAATCTTGTCCTACGCAGTTTCCAGAAAACAAATGCAGATTTTACTAGTCCATGAATAAGTCTTATATGTAGCCGAGAACGTAAGTGAAGTCCTGGAGGAGAATTGGCAGATACATGGCTTTTCACACCACTTCAAGCATAGGCACAGGTGTTCTCTCTCCACCTATACACAGAGCACCATGAACAGTCAGCATTCAGAAACATCCTAATACACAAGAGCTTTACTACTTATGTTCGTTCATACAAGTCACAAAGGAGTTAAAGGGAACCTGTCACCAGTTTTTAGGCGCATAAGCGGCGGCCATCACCAGTTTTCTCTTATATACAGCATTCTAACATGCTGTATATAAGAGCCCAGGCCGCTGTGTAAAACAAACTTTAGAATACTCACCTATAGATCGTGCTGCGGTGGATTCTAGTCAGATGGGCGTCTCAGTTCTCTGGTGCCGGGGCCTCCTCTTTTGACCATCTTCGTCCTCCTTCTGAAGCCTGTGTGCTTGACGCACACTACGTCATACACACTCGATCAGGGCAGATCAAAGTGTGCCTGCGCAGGCCCTCAATGTCGGCGAGTGACGTAGGACGCGTCATGCACCGCGGCTACAGAAGGACGGCAAAGATGGCCGAAAGAGGCGGCGCCGGCACCGGACAATGGAGACACCTATCGGACTGGAATCCACCGCAGCGCGACCGTTAGGCGAGTATTATAAAGTGTTTTTTTAGGTTTTACACAGCGGCCTGGGCTCTTATATACAGCATGTTAGAACGCTGTATATAAGAGCCCACTGGTGGTGGCCACCGCTTATACGCTGAAAAACTGGTGACAAGTTCCCTTTAAGGTAACCCACTAAAAACTGCAACTGACCCTGGTCCTGTTCAGACAAGAGCCCAACCTGAATCCCTTAGGCCTTGTGCGCACTAGGCGTTTTTGCCGCGTTTTTAGCGGCGTTTTTTACCGCGTTTTTGTGCAGAAAACGCAGTGACATTGCTTCCCCAGCAATGTCAATGGGTTTTCAGAAGTGCTGTCCTCACACAGCGTTTTTTTTTAGCTGCGTTTTTGTGGTGACCACAAAAACGCAGCATGTCAATTATTTCTGCGTTTTCCACTGCGTTTTTCACTCATTGAATTCAATGAGATGTTAAAAACGCAATGAAAAACGCATATAGCCGCGTTTCTATGACTAAAAACGCAGCTATAAACGCAAGGGGTGGGCACTACAGTGACGTGTACAGGAAGAGGATTCCTTCTGTTGGTAAACACAGAAGCAGGAATCCTCCCGGTACCGTCACCGCTGCTTCCACCTCCCGTCCTGTGCATGTCAGCTCCGTGCGGCGCCATGTCTGGGCGGGAGGTGGAGGCAGCGGCGAAAAACAAAGTGAACAGCAGAAAAAAAAAAATGTCATATACTCACCTGTCTGCAGGGTCCCGATGCCATGCCCGCTCCCATCTCCTCCCGGTCCCGCCGCTCTGGCTGTGTGCAGTCTCCCCGGGGCAGGACCTTGCTTTCAGGACCTGGCGGTGGATCACCTGATGCAGTCACCTGACGCATCAGCTGATCGCGGTGTCGCCGGCTTTTTCGCGCCCGGCCGGCTATCAGCTGATCCTGCCGTCAGGGGACTTCATCAGCTGATTACCGGCAGCTCCGGCAGCGATCGTATAGGATCAGACTCCTGTCCAATCGATCGCTCCAGGAGCTGCCGGTAATCAGCACAGCACATAAGTGAGTATTATTTTTTTTTTTTTTTTTTGCACTGATGCATCAGCTGATTGTATAATCGGCTTTTATACAATCAGCTGATGTGTGATGTGATTCAGGCACTTGATCCTGACAGATCATCTGATCGCTTTGCCTTCCAGCAAACCGATCAGATGATATTGGATCCTGATTGGACGGCGCGGGACCCTGACCCAGGATTACTGCGGAGGGGGGTTTATTTCAATAAAGATGGAGTCACTAATTGTGTTGTGTTTTATTTCTAATAAAAATATTTTTCTGTGTGTTGTGTTTTTTTTTTTATCATTACTAGAAATTCATGGTGGCCATGTCTAATATTGGCGTGACACCATGAATTTCGGGCTTAGGGCTAGCTGATAATATACAGCTAGCCCTAACTCCATTATTACCTAGCTAGCCACCCGGCTTCAGGGCAGCTGGAAGAGTTGGATACAGCGCCAGAAGATGGCGCTTCTATGAAAGCGCCATTTTCTGGGGTGGCTGCGGACTGCAATTCGCAGTGGGGGTGCCCAGAAAGCATGGGCACCCTTCACTGTGGATTCCAATCCCCAGCTGCCTAGTTGTACCCGGCTGGACTCAAAAATTAGGCGAAGCCCACGTCATTTTTTTTTTTTAATTATTTCATGAAATAATTAAAAAAAAAGGGCTTCTCTATATTTTTGGTTCCCAGCCGGGTACAAATAGGCAGCTGGGGGTTGGGGGCAGCCCGTACCTGCCTGCTGTACCCGGCTAGCATACAAAAATATGGCGAAGCCCATGTAATTTTTTTTTCTTTTTGGGCAAAAAACTGCATACAGTCCTGGATGGAGGATGCTGAGCCTTGTAGTTCTGCAGCTGCTGTCTGCTCTCCTGCATACACTAGTGAATGGAGGATGCTGAGACTTGTAGTTCTGCAGCTGCTGTCTGCTCTCCTGCATACACTAGTGAATGGAGGATGCTGAGACTTGTAGTTCTGCAGCTGCTGTCTGCTCTCCTGCATACACTAGTGAATGGAGGATGCTGAGACTTGTAGTTCTGCAGCTGCTGTCTGCTCTCCTGCATACACTAGTGAATGGAGGATGCTGAGACTTGTAGTTCTGCAGCTGCTGTCTGCTCTCCTGCATACACTAGTGAATGGAGGATGCTGAGACTTGTAGTTCTGCAGCTGCTGTCTGCTCTCCTGCATACACTAGTGAATGGAGGATGCTGAGACTTGTAGTTCTGCAGCTGCTGTCTGCTCTCCTGCATACACTAGTGAATGGAGGATGCTGAGACTTGTAGTTCTGCAGCTGCTGTCTGCTCTCCTGCATACACTAGTGAATGGAGGATGCTGAGACTTGTAGTTCTGCAGCTGCTGTCTGCTCTCCTGCATACACTAGTGAATGGAGGATGCTGAGACTTGTAGTTCTGCAGCTGCTGTCTGCTCTCCTGCATACACTAGTGAATGGAGGATGCTGAGACTTGTAGTTCTGCAGCTGCTGTCTGCTCTCCTCCATACACTAGTGAATGGAGGATGCTGAGACATTAAAGTTCTGCAGCTGCTGTCTGCTCTCCTGCATACACTAGTGAATGGAGGATGCTGAGACTTGTAGTTCTGCAGCTGCTGTCTGCTCTCCTCCATACACTAGTGAATGGAGGATGCTGAGACTTGTAGTTCTGCAGCTGCTGTCTGCTCTCCTCCATACACTAGTGAATGGAGGATGCTGAGACTTGTAGTTCTGCAGCTGCTGTCTGCTCTCCTCCATACACTAGTGAATGGAGGATGCTGAGACTTGTAGTTCTGCAGCTGCTGTCTGCTCTCCTGCATACACTAGTGAATGGAGGATGCTGAGACTTGTAGTTCTGCAGCTGCTGTCTGCTCTCCTGCATACACTAGTGAATGGAGGATGCTGAGACTTGTAGTTCTGCAGCTGCTGTCTGCTCTCCTGCATACACTAGTGAATGGAGGATGCTGAGACTTGTAGTTCTGCAGCTGCTGTCTGCTCTCCTGCATACACTAGTGAATGGAGGATGCTGAGACTTGTAGTTCTGCAGCTGCTGTCTGCTCTCCTGCATACACTAGTGAATGGAGGATGCTGAGACTTGTAGTTCTGCAGCTGCTGTCTGCTCTCCTGCATACACTAGTGAATGGAGGATGCTGAGACTTGTAGTTCTGCAGCTGCTGTCTGCTCTCCTGCATACACTAGTGAATGGAGGATGCTGAGACTTGTAGTTCTGCAGCTGCTGTCTGCTCTCCTGCATACACTAGTGAATGGAGGATGCTGAGACTTGTAGTTCTGCAGCTGCTGTCTGCTCTCCTGCATACACTAGTGAATGGAGGATGCTGAGACTTGTAGTTCTGCAGCTGCTGTCTGCTCTCCTGCATACACTAGTGAATGGAGGATGCTGAGACTTGTAGTTCTGCAGCTGCTGTCTGCTCTCCTCCATACACTAGTGAATGGAGGATGCTGAGACTTGTAGTTCTGCAGCTGCTGTCTGCTCTCCTCCATACACTAGTGAATGGAGGATGCTGAGACTTGTAGTTCTGCAGCTGCTGTCTGTAGTGATGAGCGAGTACTAAAAAGCTCGTGTGCTCGAGGCTCGGGCCGAGCATCCCAAGATACTCGTGTACTCGGCACGAGCACCGAGCCCAATGTTATCCTATGGGAGACCCGAGTATTTTTGTGAAATGACCACCGGCAGCATGTAGAAACCATAAAACTGTAAATTAAAAAAAAAAAACGTGCGTGTGTGTGTAAGCGTGCATATATATATATACACGCGGAGTGGAGTGCAGGAGGGGCCGTAGCCGAGCGGGGAAGTGTCGGGCTAAAGGCACGGTCATGCTGTGAGGGCCGGCCAATCACTGCAATTCCACAAGTAACAGGGCTGTGGCATTGCGGTCTGCCAGCCAATCCCTGCATAAGGGCTGGCTCTAAAAAGAGCGCCAACATGAAGACCACGAGTACAGCACGAGTATCGTGAAATTACTCGGTCCCCGCCGAGTAGCCCGAGTACAGTGATACTCGTGCGAGTATCGAGTAGTGACAAGCATACTCGCTCAACACTAGCTGTCTGCTCTCCTGCATACACTAGTGAATGGAGGATGCTGAGACTTGTAGTTCTGCAGCTGCTGTCTGCTCTCCTGCATACACTAGTGAATGGAGGATGCTGAGACTTGTAGTTCTGCAGCTGCTGTCTGCTCTCCTGCATACACTAGGTCTGCAGCTGTCTGCTCTCCTGCATACAATGAACATTTTGAAGAAGGAAATGACATCAGACCTTTTTTTTTTTTTTTCATCAACAATCTTTAATGGCATTGTGCACTGATTAAAAACGCAGTGATCAAAAACGCAGCAAAAAACGCACCAAATCGCGGCAAAAACGCATGCGTTTTTGCCGCGTTTTTTTAGCCGCGGGTGCGTTTTTTAGACAAAAACGCACATAAAAACGCAGCGTGAAAAAACGCCTAGTGCGCACATACCCTAATGGTTCCTGCTGGAGTTGGAATAGTCCTAACCACAGACTAAACTATGGTGGCAAATCAGGACTACTCTGCTAGATCAGCCATTGAGCACTGCAGAGCAGAGTGCAAATTACCTACTGAAGGGAAGGTTTGCTGGAGTACAAAGTGATCCCAGAGTGAATAAGAAACAACAAAAAGCCAGAGAAGATGAATATTGCTAAATAATATGCTGCCTACCTACTGACAACAAACATGAGATAGATGCAGAGTGGAGAACAAAAGCAGCAGAGAGGAATATCCACTGGTATCCCACTGATTAGCGGAAACTAACAGCAACACGGCTGGACTTAAAAATATCACCAGCAGGAACCTATTTGAAGCTGCACCTGTAAGGTGACTGGGCAGCCAAATTAGTAAATGAGTACACCTGTTACCCTAATAGAACTAAAGCACAGATAAACTAAAACACCAAAACAATAGGGGAATCTACTGTGGTGCAGAGGACAGAAAAGCCGAACACAGACTCAAAGAATCCAGACGCTTGACAATAACCTCCCAAACGCATGTAATAACAGTGCTTAATATAATAGGCATCTTTTATTAGGGCATACCTGACTATAGGGACTATTAGTTTAACAAAGAGAAACATTCAGCATCAGTTGCATCTGTATTAAAATTAATTGCTCTATCATTTAACTGTCTGGAATTTGTCTTGTTGACTAATTGAATGAGAAGTCTGTTGTCCAATACAATAATATAGAATATATATCCTGACTCCATCCTGAACCTCGGATTCTTAATAGTCTTGTGCTCCTCCTATAACTTACATTATCTCTATTCATACATTGTGTGTGCAGGACTCTTCCTTTATACTATACGGCATTTCATGTCCCTGGTGAAGGCTCCCATATGAGCCGAAACGTTGGACCTTACATTGCTACACACTGACTGTTATGGAATTTTTTCACGAATAAAACACCAGCATATTAAAAGCAACCTTGACTGGATATTCTCTTTTTCTCCATCTGTGTGCCGGGGTTTTCTATATTATTGGCAGTTCCTTTAGTAGTAGAGCGCAGCTTATCTCTCCTCTGTTGTCCAATACAAGACATTAAAAGAATACAGACAAAATGATTGATAACTTGCTAGACACTGATAGGGAATTTAGATTGTGAGCCCCAATGGGAACTGTGTTGTCAATGTCTGTAAAGTGCTGTGGAATTAATAGAGCTATATAAGTGAATATACAGTACAGACCAAAAGTTTGGACACACCTTCTCAAAGAGTTTTCTTTATTTTCATCACTCTGAAAATTGTAGATTCACATTGAAGGCATCAAAACTATGAATTAACACATGTGAAATTAAATACTTAGACATATTTTCAGTTGTTTCACACTGTTTTGCTTATATTCTAGGTTCTTCAAAGTAGCCACCTTTTCTTTTGATTACTGCTTTGCACACTCTTGGCATTCTCTTGATGAGCTTCAAGAGGTAGTCACCGGAAATGGCCTTCCAACAGTCTTGAAGGAGTTCCCAGAGATGCTTAGCACTTGTTGGCCCTTTTGCCTTCACTCTGCGGCCCAGTTCATCACAAACCATCTCGATTGGGTTCAAGTCTGGTGACTGGAGGCCAGGTCATCTGGCGTAGCACCCCATCACTCTCCTTCTTAGTCAAATAGCCCTTACACAGCCTGGAGGTGTGTTTGGGGCGATTGTCCTGTTGAAAAATAAATGATGGTCCAACTAAACACAAACCGGATGGAATAGCATGCCGCTGCAAGATGCTGTGGTAGCCATGTTAGTTCAGTATGCCTTCAATTTTGAATAAATCTCCAACAGTGTCAGCAGCAAAGCACCCCCACACCATCACACCTCCTCCTCCATGCTTCACGGTGGGAACCAGGCATGTAGAGTTCATCCATTCAACTTTTCTGCGTCGCACAAAGACATGGTGGTTGGATCCAAAGATCTCAAATTTGTACTCATCAGACCAAAGCACAGATTTCCACTGGTCTAACGTCCATTCCTTGTGTTTTTTAGCCCAAACAAGTCTCTTCTGCTTGTTGCCTGTCCTTAGCAGTGGTTTCCTAGCAGCTATTTTACCATGAAGGTCTGCTGCACAAAGTCTCCTCTTAACAGTTGTTCTAGAGATGTATCTGCTGCTAGAACTCTGTGTGGCATTGACCTGGTCTCTAATATGAGCTGTTGTTAACCTGCGATTTCTGAGGCTGGTGACTCGGATAAACTTATCCTCCACAGCAGAGGTGACTCTTGGTCTTCCCTTCCTGGGGCGGTCCTCATGTGAGCCACTTTCTTTGTAGCGTTTGATGGTTTTTGCCACTGCACTTGGGGACACTTTCAAAGTTTTCCCAATTTTTCGGATTGACTGACCTTCATTTTTTAAAGTAATGATAGCCACTCGTTTTTCTTTACTTAGAAATTTGTATTATAGCAAGAAAAAAGCAGCTAACAGTCTATTCAGTAGGACTATCACCTGTGTATCCACCAGACTTCTGCACAACACAACTGATGGTCCCAACCCCATTTATAAGGCAAGAAATCCCACTTATTAAACCTGATAGGGCACACCTGTGAAGTGAAAACCATTTCCGGTGACTACCTCTTGAAGCTCATCAAGAGAATGCCAAGAGTGTGCAAAGCAGTAATCAAAGCAAAAGGAGGCTACTTTGAAGAACCTAGAATATAAGACATATTTTCAGTTGTTGCACACTGTTTTGCTAAGTATTTCATTCCACATGTGTTAATTCATAGTTTTGATGCCTTCAATGTGAATCTACAATTTTCAGAGTCATGAAAATAAAGAAAACTCTTTGAATGAGAAGCTGTGTCCAAACTTTTGGTCTGCACTGTAAATATATATATAAATGTAATTGTGTCTGCTTGTATAGTCCAGCCCCTATTCACCTCAATGAGGTGAAATATGACATAGGCCACTGCAAGAATGGCAGTTTCTGGGTTTTATACACACACACACACACACAAACACACACAAACACACACAAACACACACAAACACACACAAACACACACAAGCTACTGAATCCATTCTACGCCCCAGTGTCGATGACTTAACATCAGGATTGAACTATGTGGTTTGGGTCTTTACCTTTTCCTCCCCTGGCTGCTTTTATCCCCTTTATTTAAATTTTGCACAGCGGCCACTGCCATCATCCCTATGGCTAGTGTGTGCGCAGGGCTCTGTTCATGTTGTAGTTGAATTCTAAAAAGAAAAAAAAAAAAAATGCCACCGGAGTCAGTGCGTACATATACCACTGACTGACACCATTTTATTGAAGACACTGTCTGCGAATATCATCTGTAACAAAATCTGATATACACAGACAGTTTATTCAACAAAATGGCACCTTAATTTGCAGTATATGCATGCGTTAACTCCAGTCCCATTTTTTTTTTTTCAAGAATTCAACTACAATATGAACATAACACGCCAAATGGTTCGATCACAGCAGCGTGCGGTGGTCGGCGCAGGTGACGTCAATTAATTGGCCGCATACATGCGTGTGTACTGTCAGAAGGTAACAGAGCAGCAGCGCAAAACCTTTGTGGTTGGCCCAGGGACGTCCGTGACCTCAGCCGGCCCCCACACTGCATAGATGTCCTGCTCTGAGATACCACTGCTGGCCTCTTTAAGCACACAGCACCGTGCAGCTTCCATGGAGACATCGCACTTACAGATGCATCAGCCAAACCAGTGAATCCTGCAACCCCAGCCCACACAGCCCATTCAGGTCACGTGATGACCGTACGCTGCTGAGCTCCCTCAACATGACGGGTGTGGTGTGGGAGAGTGGTTCCTCGCTTCTCCCCTCCTTCACCATGTCACTAGTGTGGGAGGGCTCAGGTGACGGCCGGCGGGTGCGCAATGCTATGTTAACGTGAACATAGCACTGTGCATGCGCCGCCTTCAGACAGAAGGATGTGTTTGGAGTTATATAGTGAATAGAAGATTATTGGTTTTGCTCGATAAGGGTCTAGTTGTCCATAGCAGCCAATCAGAGCTCAGCTTTCACTTTACCTCAGCAGCTTTTGGGTATATGCGCACGCTGCATTCTTGATTTGACAAAAAAATGCACCCTGAAGGATTTCAACTGTGATCGGAAATCACCTGAGTGACGTCACCGCAGATCGCACGGTTCACTTCAATCACTCGGGTGATTTCCTGTCCCAGGTGGAGGACTCCAGCTGTGGCAGTGGCTAACCTGAGTGCTGTCACCGCTGATAGCGCAACTCACTTCAGTTGCTGCGTGGAGCTCACAGCGTGCCGTCGTGTTCTATGGCCGCTTGCGGTCATTGTCAGATGTAGCAGTGCTGGAAGCGTCGTGGGACCTCGTGTAAATTACGTCAAACCTGGAGGGGTGTTTTGGGGGTTAATAAAGTGGTGAAAGAGGGTGTTTTTTTGTCTTTTATTTCAAATAAAAGATTTTTCGGTGTTCGTGTTTATTTACTTTCACTTATAGTTAAGTGATGGAGGGGGGGTTCTCATTGATGCCTACCATCACTAAGGTAGGACTTAGTGGTAGCTATGGGCTGCCATTAACTCTTTATCTGCTGTGTGTGATCGGCTGTGTATATCTGCGATCTGCTGTGTGTGTGTGTGTGCCTGCGATCGGCTGTGTGTGCCTGCGATCGGCTGTGTGTGCCTGCGATCGGCTGTGTGTGCCTGCGATCGGCTGTGTGTGCCTGCGATCGGCTGTGTGTGCCTGCGATCGGCTGTGTGTGCCTGCGATCGGCTGTGTGTGCCTGCGATCGGCTGTGTGTGCCTGCGATCGGCTGTGTGTGCCTGCGATCGGCTGTGAGTGATCTGCTGTGTATATCTGCGATCTGCTGTATGTGATCTGCTGTGTATATCTGATCTGCTGTGTGTGTGTGTGTGAGTGAGATCTGCTGTGTGTGTGATCTTCTGTGTGTGTCAGCGTGTCAGCTAGCAGCAGGGCAGGACGGCGTGCAGCACCGACCGGAGATCGGAGATCGATCCACTTGGAAGATGCTGCAAACTAAATAAATAAGTCTATGGGGAGACAAAAAAAACCGTATTTTGAATAAAAAAAAAAATAAAAAAAAAATTGGCATTTCCTGAAGAAGCCAAAAACTTAAAATAGTTGTTGGGTTCATCTGTATTTAATAGAATTTGTGTGCACAGACTAGTTTGGAAATGATCCTTTTAGAAGTGATTTCACATTAATAGGATACAGCGGTGTGCACGCTTCACCTGCTGCATTCATTGTGTGCAGGAAATTGCCTGCTGCTGTGCTTCGGATTTCCCCGACAGTTCCACTGACAATGAATGGAGAGGTGGTGAAACACATTCACTTCCACATAATTCAAGATGGGGTTCTGAACTTGGGTTGCTAGGCATGTTGACCCTTCTCTTGAGGGAGTTTCACCTATAGTAACCCCTACTACTACTATGGCATACACAGATTACACAATAGATTTTCCCACTGAGCTAAGGAAACTTACTGTACTGTGTAGATGGCTAAAGAAAATCAGTTTTGAGTTTTGAAATGTCACTATGAGAACCTGTCCTTAAAGGGAACCTGTCACCAGATTTGGTGACTATAAGTTGTGGTCACCACCAGTGGGCTCTTATATACAGCATTCTAACATGCTTCATGAAGGAAAAAACTCCAGCATCCAAGTTCACGATAAAAAATTCCTCTTTATTATAGACTATGAATAAGGACGCTAGTCCTCTGAAACGCGTAATACCACAAACCACCTATGGTTTTAACCGTTTTTTTCTTTTTAATGACTACCCAATAAAGAGGATTTTTTTTATCATGGACTTGGATGCTGGTGTTTTTTCCTTTATGAAGTTGCAGCTTGGCCGGCTTTCATGTCCGTGCACCATCCGGAAAATATGGCCTCCATTTGGTTTGGGTGAGCTGGTTCTCGTTTTTCACTTTGACATCTAACATGCTGTATATTAGAGCACAGGCCGCTGTGTAGAATGTAAAAATCACTTTAGAATACTCTACCGAGCAGGGCAGATCCAAGTATTGTAGTGCGCCTGTGCGGGACCTCAATGTCGGCCTGTGTGCATGACGTAGTACGCGTCATGCACCCATACTTCAAAAGAAGGAGCACAAAGATGGCCGAAAGAGGAGGCGCCGGACCCGGAGAACGGAGACACCCATCTGACTGGTCTGCACTGCACTGCCCGTTAGGTGATTATTATAAAGTGATTTTTACATTCTACACAGAATGCTGTATATAAGAGCCCACTGGTGGTGGCTGCAGGTTATAGGGGACATATCTGGTTACAGGTTCCCTTTAAGTATACCAACATGGGAAAAAAGGTGAAGGAAAATCCAGCATCTGCATATAAAATTAAACATGGCTTTATTGAAAAATTAAAAAACTAGAAAAACCATGACAAAATTCCAAGTAGACTAGATAGTCCGTCTACGCGATTCGAATAGTTAACCTGTTCTTCATCTTGACACCGAGAGCAATACCGCAGATCCAGGATGTGGGGCACCTGACAACGGATACAGGAGGCCTGTGGTAGCATTTGTAGCATTTCTTCTGCGGTATTGCTCTCTGTGTGTCAAGAGTAGGAGAAGAGAATCGCGCTGACAATTAAACACAACGGGCAGCACTTTCAGCACATCCTTTAGTGCATTACTGCCGTTGTTCCATGTCACAAACGTGTCAATAACTCAATAATGAAAAAAGCTGCCCCATTGTTTTACTTGTGCAGTTCTCTGTGTTTGATGTGTCACATGACCCCCTTCCCATCGAAAAAATGAAAGTTGAATTCATAATGGCGGCTTTGCAGATGGCAACAATGGGCGTCACCCGCCTCAAATGTTTTGCCCCTCACATGTACTAATATGCAACAAACGGTAACGTGATATCAGCAACCACTTCTATTTTATCAGGGTGTATCCATACTTATGGCCCACCATTTAGAGTCTGCATAGTTCTGAACTGCTCAAGAGATAACTTGAAAATACTCCTGTAGGCTGTTCCCACAATGAGTGTTTGATGATACAGATATTCTGAAGCATTTCTGCATTTATTAGCTAAATAAGGTTACGTGTGTTTTACCTATTACAAGTGTTTTCAACACGGCATTTTTTGGCTTTTTGGCATGTCATGTTTTAAATAAAGCGGCTTTGTTTGTGATGCTTCCTGGTATTTGGCTTTTTACAAAAAACTTTACAAATAGTTATGTGCGGATTACCTGTGTTTTTAGTGCGTTTCGTACAGCAAAAACACGTGTAAAAAATAAAACAAAAAAAACAAAAAAAAAAAAAACAAAAAACACACGACTCATGGTGGAAACTTAACTTAAAGGATTAAACCATAAAAGTACCTTTTTTGCGCTCTCTGGGCCGGATTCATCAAACCGAAATCGAAGAATGCGGAAATCCTTACAGTAAATTATCAACTCAGTCGGGTTGAATTTCAGTTTCTTGTTGAACGAGAGAATTTTCTGTTTTCTCTTGGTGTCATTCACTTAAAAAAAAAATTACATGAACAATTATATATATTTATTAATTACTGAACAAGAAGACAAATGCAACACTTGTTATTGCTCCCATTTTTCATGAGCTCAACGCAAAGAGTTAAGACTTTTTCTCTGCACACAAGACCTTATCCTCTCAAATATTGTTCACAAATTTGTCTAAATCTGTGTTAGCGAGGACTTCTCCTTTGCGGAGATAATCCATCCACTTCACAGGCATATCAAGATGCTGATTAGACAGCATGGTTATTGCACAGGTGTGTCTTAGGCTGGCCACAATAAAAGGTCACTATAAAATGTGCAGTTTTACAGTACTGGAGAGGTCCGAAAACCATTCAGTATCTGGTGTACCACCATTCACCAGTCTGCCCTCAGTCTTGTACAGTGAGTACTGGGATGTATCGGTGAAGAGAACACCTATACAAACATGCCTGACGTCATTGAATGGGAGCTTTTGCCCACTCAAAATCGGTTCCGATGACAAAATGCAGTCAGGTGAGACCCAGATGAGGACGTTGATCATTCAGATGACCTTTCCCCGAGATGATTTGAGACAGTTTGTAAGGAAATTCTTTGGTTATGCAAACTGACTGTTGCAGCATCATCTGTGGCTGGTGTCAGATGATCTTGGAGGTGAAGATGCAGAATATGGAGGTCATGGCTGGTGTGCTTACATGTGGTCTGTGGTTGTGAGGCCCGTTGAATGTACTGCCAAAATCTCTGAAATGCCTTTTGGAGGTGGATTATAGTAGAGAAATTAACATCAAATTTTTGGGAAACCGCTCTGGTGGATATTCCATCTGTCAGCATGCCAATTGCACACTCCCTCAAAACCTGCAACATCTGTGGCATTGTGCTGTGTGATAAAACTGCACATTTTAGAGTGGCCTTCTATTGTGGCCAGCCTAAGGCACACCTGTGCAATAATCATGCTGTCTGATCAGCATCTTGATCTGCCAAACATGTGAGGTGAAAGTTATCTCAGCAAAGGAGAAGTGCTCACTAATACGGGTTAGATACATTTGTTATTTACGAGAAAAATATCCTTGTGTGCACATAGTAAAAGTCTTACATCTTTGAATTCAGCACAAGAAAAGTGAGAGCAAAAACAAAAGTGTTGCGTTTATATTTTTGGTCAATGTGTGTTTGTACAGTATACAGTCATATGAAAAAGTTTGGGCACCCCTATTAATGTTAACCTTTTTTCTTTATAACAATTTGTGTTTTTGCAACAGCTATTTCAGTTTCATATATCTAATAACTGATGGACTGAGTAATATTTCTCAATTGAAATGAGGTTTATTGTACGAACAGAAAATGTGCAATCCGCATTTAAACAAAATTTGACCGGTGCAAAAGTATGGGCACCTCAACATAAAAGTGACATTAATATTTTGTAGCTCCTCCTTTTGCAAAAAATAACAGCCTCTAGTCGCTTCCTGTAGCTTTTAATGAGTTCCTGGATCCTGGATGAAGGTATATTTGACCATTCCTATTTACAAAACAATTCCAGTTCAGTTAAATTTGATGGTCGCCGAGCATGGACAGCATGCTTCAAATCATCCCACAGATTTTCAAGGATATTCAGGTCTGGGGACTGGGATGGCCATTCCAGAACATTGTAATTGTTCCTCTGCATGAATGCCTGAGTAGATTTGGAGCGGTGTTTTGGATCATTGTCTTGCTGAAATATCCATCCCCTGCATAACTTCAACTTCGTCATTGATTCTTGCACATTATTGTCAAGAATCTGCTGATACTGAGTTGCATCCATGAGACCCTCAACTTTAACAAGATTCCCGATGTCGGCATTGGCCACACAGCCCTAAAGCATGATGGAACCTCCACCAAATTTTACTGTGGGTAGCAAGTGCTTTTCTTGGAATGCCGTGTTTTTTTGCCTCCATGCACAACGCCTTTTTGTACGACCAAACAACTCAATCTTTGTTCATTAGTCCACAGGACCTTCTTCCAAAATGTAACTGGCTTGCCCAAATGTGCTTTTGCATACCTCAGGCGACTGTTTGTGGTGTGCTTGCAGAAATGGCTTCTTTCGCATCACTCTCCCATACAGCTTCTCCTTGTGCAACGTGTGCTGTATTGTTGACCGATGCACATTGACACCATCTGCAGCAAGATGAAGCTGCAGGTCTTTGGAGGTGGTCTGTGGATTGTCCTTGACTGTTCTCACCATTCTTCTTCTCTGCCTTTCTGATATTTTTCTTGGCCTGCCACTTCTGGGCTTAACAAGAACTGTACCTGTGTTCTTCCATTTCCTTACTATGCTCCACACAGTGGAAACTGACAGTTTAAATCTCAGACAACTTTTTGTATCCTTCCCCTGAACAACTATGTTGAATAATCTTTGTTTTCAGATCATTTGAGAGTTGTTTTGAGGAGCCCATGATGCCACTCTTCATAGGAGATTCAAATAGGAGAACAACTTGCAAGTGGCCACCTTAAATACCTTTTCTCATGATTGGATACACCTGCCTATGAAGTTCAAAGCTCAATGAGGTTACAAAACCAAATTTAGTGCATTAGTAAGTCAGTAAAAAGTAGTTAGGAGTGTTCAAATCAAGAAATTGATAAGGGTGCCCATACTTTGGCACCGGTCAAATAAAAACCCAAATTGTTATAAAGAAAAAGGTTAACATTAATACGGGTGCCAAAACTTTTTTATATGACTGTATATAGTATACTTACATACATATATAATAGTGAGTGTATGTATATGAATGTATTTCCATAGTTGAGTGAGTGTGCAGATGTTTTCTTTTATTATTCCATTGTAATCAATCCAGTGATTTGCAGGCATAGGGGCTGTTCACACTCCACTATTACACTCAAATAGACTGATATCTAGTGATGCGCTAGCACTAAGATGCTCGAGTGATCGGTACTCGAAACTAGCTGGTTGGACGTTTGGATGGGCTGCACTCTAGTAATGGAAGTCAATGTACAAATTGAGCATTTTTCCAGAAGACTCTTCCAGAAAAATGCTCAAGTTTCCCATTGACTTCCATTATTATCCGTACTAGAGTTGAGCCTGTCCAAGCGTCAAACCTACTGGTTTCGAGTACCAGGCATCTTAGTGCTTGCTCATCACTACTGACATCATCAGGAAAGAGCACAAAGGTTCATGAATTCGAAAGATGAAGATGGATGGCATTATGTTGCATTTCTTTTGCTGTATACTAGGTGTCTGCTACCTGCTAAAAACAAATGTGAAACTGCAGCTCTTGGCAAGGCAAGACATGCTGGGAGTTGTAGTTTCCCAACAGACTGACTTCTGAAGGTTGCTGAACTCTGCTCCACTCTATGCCTTTGTGAGACATCTAGTCACTGCAACATCCATCTGCTAGCCACAGCTGTATACCACAAGGTCAGAATGGTTTTGTTTCAACTCTAATTTTAGCCCAAAAGTGCTACGTATAAAAATATATTTGTAACGTATGAAATGCAGAAGTAAAAATCAACTTATGAGTCCACATTCAGAAAATAACTTCTCCTTTTTATTGTAGCAACTAATAAAGGGAGTCTTTAATACTGATAAAATCTTCACTTTGCTCGTACAAATCAATTCTGCAGTTCTAAGGAAATCCATAAACTGTAAACTAATGAGTCACAATTGCAGGGGATTGGGGCATTGCACTTACAGCTCCCTACCTATTCCCTGCCCACTGCCTGCCTATGACTACTGGACACATGAACGTTGAAGCCTATGGAAAACGGATCCGTTAATTAGCGGTCACATTTTATTTCATTTGAAAAGGATTTTGTCTGCACAACATTTTGTTACCAGATTTCTGCTGGATCCATTCTAAAAGAGGATTACTGGACATGTGAACGTAGCCTCCGTCTCACAGTTTTGTGTCAGTGACCTGCGTCCCCTGCCGAAGATCTCGCACAAGCGCAGCCAATGCCCAGGACGGTGTGTGTGCAGTAGGGTCCTGATGACTATGGGAAAGCCAAATGATCAAATGCGTGTGCCGAACTCTTAGAGGAGGCGACTAGTGCAGGAAGGAGCAGCCGGAGTGGCCTGTCAATCAAAGGCAGGAGGCAGGCAGTGGATGGGGAATATGGAGAGAGGCAAGTGCAATGCCCCACCCCGTTGCACTTGTGACTCCTTACCTTACAATTTTAACTATGGATTGCTCTAAAATGGTAAAACAAATTTGTACAAGAAAGTTGAGGACTTAATCAGCATTAAAGTATATGTATGCCATTAGTTTGTGGTATAAAATCAATGTGTGACCAAACATTAATGAACAGACTGTAATCTGATAATGGACGTGCCCATACTATTCCATCCTAGCAAAATATATACGTACCTACAACAATTTGCTCTATACAAGTCAGTGGAACATCATGTTCACCAAAGAGGTGATTTTTATAGTGGAATTTCTGGAAAACAAGAAAAGATCATGTCACTGCAATGTAATCTTACTATTTGCTTTTCTCTAAGTGATGTAAAGAATGTTATTCTAATTTTTTTACTGTTTTTTTTAATTAAAGATATTTTTTTGCTAAATGAACCTTCTGAATACCTCTGAAGATTACACACATACATGAAAAAGAAATAAATAAAACACAGGATATAAACATCCTAGATTTTGACAAAACATGAAACGGTTAGAAGAACACATGATTCTTCCCATCAGACAGGAGGGTTACCATTGAACCTAGGAAAAAAGACATTGTGTCCACGTTCCCAACAGGTCAGCGCCAAACCTACTTGATAAAGTGCTTGAAGCTTTGCTAAAACAAAGTATGCGCTGCAATATTAAAACAAATTGCTGTAAATCTGTTCCGTCTTTTTGATCTTTTTAAACTGCTTCAGGTTTCGAAAGCCGCAAAAGCCATTAAAAAAAAAAAAGACCCTTCTTCAGGCAGCTTCTATTTGCCAATCAAGAGGTTTGAAAATCCTCAGTAGAAAAGACATTGTGTGCACATAGCATCATGGCAAGGAAAAAAGTGAACATCGAACGCTACAGCATTGTGCTAGAAATCAGGGCACCAGGCTGCACTACAGAGCTTCCAAAAAGAAACGCACCCCACGATCACTATAAGGGGCATCCACATCCCTGATGTCTGCACTCACTATACGACGGTTGTATGTGCGGCTCAGATATAAACAATTCTAAAATGTCACCTGGGATGAAGAACAGATGGATCAGAGCTCACCTGAAAGGGCATGGGAGTGTCTGTGATAAAGGACAGCTTGAAGTTGGTGCAGGTCAGCTTCCCCCACAGGTCATACAGGCTTGTATCCGAAGCGATGCACTTTCTGACAAAGTTCACTTCATTTACCACAATTTCACCTGACAATGGAAAATAGTCATACATCAGAGCACTAAACTCGTAATATACATTACACCCATAATAGATAAAGTTAGGCTTATCTGATCACTGGATGTATTAATTAAGCATATGGTCATTTCCTTTTTCACTCATCAATCAGCGCACTAATTGGTATCCTAGTATAGTGAGCAGCGAGCACTACCATACTCTGTACTCGTGACAAGCGGTCAGATGCTCGGACGGGACGGGCTGGACACGTGTACGGAGCATAATGGAAGTCAATGAGAAACTGGACCATCTTTCCTCATTGACTTCCATTACAATCAGTACGCGAGACAAACCTGTCTGAGTTTCCACCTGTTTGTTATGAGTAATGAGCACTTTAGCACTTGCTCATCACTAGTGATTAATAAAAAAAAAAAAAAAAAAGTTAAAAATTGTCCAAAAAATCTTAAATGGATTCAACCTAATTATGATTGCACTATTTTATGCTCATCTGTCTTGTCTCACACATCGGTGAAGTCTCATTATCGGATTTGCCACACCAGCGGAAATCATGTGTACATGAGCAGTCATTCCTATGGCTAGAATACTGTATATAATTGCCCATTCAGCTCTGGGTGTCTGCGGGGCGGTTTGGTCCTACGGGCTTTGCTGATCTTGATCTAGTGCCTCCTTTATCCTTGTTATCCCTGTCCTCTTTCCCTGCTCCATGTGGATATTCGTGCTAAGGCCAGTTTCACACATCCGGCTTTTTGCCGGTTTGACGGATGCGGCGCATACCAGTACAGTATATACAGTACACTGGCAGCGCAACAAGCGCCGGTCACATGCTGTCATGTGACTGGAGCATGTGACCCGGAAGTTGCGGAGCTGCCACTGTACTGTATCATACTGTACTGGTGTGCGCCGCATCCGTCAAACCGGCGAAAAGCTAGATGTGTGAAACCGGCCTTAGTCATCCACATAGAGTCTTCCATTGTGCTTCTGTACATGTGCACTTCGCTCTGCTCTGCTGTGGACAGAGCAAAGTAGTGTAATGCGCAGGGAAGGGTCAAAGAATGTCCATGCATGCGCACTACAATACCTTTGCTCTGCCCTCAGCAGGGCAGAGTTAAGTGCACCTGCGCAAGAACGCAATGGAGGATTGTGTGGATGATGTAGGAGGCATTGTCCACACAAAGAGTGGAAAGAGGGCAGCGATCGTAAGAAGAGAAGAGGCACCGAATCAAGGTCAGCACCGCAGGTTAGTATAATAAAAGGTATATATATATATATATATATATATATATATATATATATATATATATATATATATATATATATATATATATATATATATATATATATATATATATATATAAATAAATATAATCACACTTACTGGTGGTGGCCGCAGTTTATAGGGGAAAAAAACCTGGTGACAGATTCCCTTTAAAACACGTTTTCCTGGTAGTAAAATGTATTAAATAGGTCAAACGCCACACAACAACTTTAAAATATGTGGATGTATGTGTAAAGCCACTGCTGAATGACATTCTTTCAGACTTTTTTTTGACAATACATATGCAGGGCTGCAAAAAACACAAGAGTCCGAGTCCTAGTCCTCACTTTCCCCTGCACAATCTGCTGTTCATAGTTTAGTATTGATATGACAGATTATAAATTGACTATAAAGATTACACCAAAATGGGCCAGTGAACAAATTGTTGTCGGTTGACCAATTATTCTTTAGGTGATGGTAACATACACACTTCAGATCACAGACAGATGACCTCTACTAGCTGCATCCAACAGAGATAATCATCTTTATTTTTATACAGCACAAACATATTCCGCAGCGCTTTACATACATCAGCAATACGGTCTCCATTGGGGCTCACAATCTAAATTCCCTATCAGTTTGTCTTTGGATAGTGGGATAAAACCAGAGAACCCGGAAGAAATCCACGCAAACACGGGGAAAACATACAAACTCATGCAGATGTTATCCTTGGTGGGATTTGAACCCAGGACCCCAGCGTTGAACTGACATTAGACTAACAATTGTCAGAACTGCCAATATTGAAGGGCTGTACTGACAGTTTAACGTGTAGGCAGCCTTCCGAAAGATGTCGGGGGACAGAAGGATTTTGTATTTCTTGAGATGAGCCACCACTAGAATCGTCTGACAGCGGCTCCCTCAGAGGACACAGCAAGGCTCGGCCACCTGAGCACTTGTGTATAGTAGAGTCAGTGGAGATAGCATCCGAGCAAAGAATCAGTTACCGTACTTAAAGTGTATGGGGCTTTGCACTTATGGCCCAAGCACAAGACTATATTGCAGCTTCTGAGTTGGGCCAACCTAGAATAGGTCTCCTTCAGAAGTTTAGGAATCTTCTGCAGTACCTTAGCATCCTTCTGGGTTTATACAGAAACATTTTTCTTTTCCGCTCAAACTTTGTATAGATCCAGCTTGAAAAAAAATAAATACAAAATGTGCTACAAATGATCTACGTAATATATTATACAGTATATGGAGACAAACACCTCTTACTAGAGGAACATCGTTGTGGCACTTAAACAACCCAAGCCCTGGCTGCATGTGAGAATATCTACATCTATCACACATACACATCACTGAAGAAACTTATATATGAGGTGTTGTGTTCTGTTAAACAGTGTACAAAAAGATATAGTGCAGACACAAGTAGCAAATGTAAATACATGGTCTCCACAGCCTGCCATGAAGGATCATATAAGCAGGTAAAGGTTTCTTAGGAGCTCATCCATGGATTATGGTACATGTCAAATAGAGGACTTCTTCCTCCATGAGTGTTTCTCTTTCCTGCATAAAAGAACCAATCTAATCATCATGATGACAGACCCCATTATCTGTGGTCACATTTGTGGTCAAATCAGACCCCAATGCTTTGCAGAATAGGCCCCTTTAAATGTAAGGTCTATTTTTTTTTTAAGCCAATAAAACCTCGTCCCAATTCCCTTTATTTAAGGCATGGTTTGCACGCTTCCCCTTGTAGAGGTAGGCTTTGACCCATGAAAAGAACAGTAGAAAGCAGAATACGTCAGTGTATTCCTTTGCATGGTAATTTTACACATTTATCAGCTACATTGTGTTTTATTGGCCGATGCCATAGGAAGACCAGTAGAATTAACATAACACACATTACACTCCTTGATTCAGTGTCCAAACCGTTAATTTTTCTGCATAGTTTCTGGATTATACAGAATCTTCCCAAACACTACCCATCACAGACACACATTGTTCTGCTTAAATAAAATGGTTACAATGTGTCCCAGACACTGCGCTGCCGTCATGAAATGTGACTGGGTAAAGCAACAGATGTATTGATGTATGCTCCATAAATACTCTGCTATCCACCAAATAATCAATGCTTTCTTCAAAGTTATATATTGGAAAGGCAAGGACCCATGTAGATCGATACAGGACTGTGAAGCTACAGTAAGCTTAGTGTCATCGACATAGCAAATTAAACACGGAGATTACACAGCTTCCAGATTTGAAGAGGGGGATATTATGAAGTTGAAAGGTTAAAATTAGTGTTGAGTGGACCCGGATCGGCAAAATCCGGATCCGCACGGTTCGAGAGTCCGACCAGTACCCGGGATTCGGGGTGCATGATCCGGATCTGGGGATCTCTCGTTCTCGATCTCTCTCGATCTATCTCGTCCCGGATCCGACTCACCATTCATTTACATAGCCGCGGATTCTGGATCGGATGCGGACTTCGGCGGCAACCCGATCCAGATCCGTCGGACCCGGATTTTAACAGATCCTCTCAACTCTAGTTAAAATCTTAGATGTTCTGGATGGGGTTGCAGCCTGGCTATGGAGTAGAGATGCTCACACCGCGCCGCTCTTGCCTCATGACTTGCTTAAAATCCAGCCAAAAGCTCTTCTAATACTGGATAGGAGGAAGAACACTTCACCGACCATCGGGTGTCCTCCTTTGAGCTCTCACACTGAGATTTCCCAATTTATGAGGAGCTCTTTTGTGTTTCTCCCCATACCTACAGCTTCCAAGATGGCACCGATTCACGTGGCTCAGAGCTCCATCTTTCTGTCACCTGAGGAGCTACGTCTCAAAGGAATGTACTTCTACTGCCCACAGGACAAGCACATTTAATGCTGATGGAGAGTGAAGTCCCTGGTGAAAGCAGAAGCTACACAAACTGCAAGAGACAAGACACCTCTCAATAAGATGGTCGATAGAGAACCCGCACTCTCAACATCAAATTTTGCTCTTAATGATATGGATCAGTCCTGGTCTTTTGCTCTTCTGAATCAGAGGTCAATCATCTCATATCATACCCAAGACAACTTGGACCATTCACACACTGGGGGAATTGTCAGCTCTCCTGAAAGGGGCTCTTACCACACTCTTATGTCTGTAATCTACTTCCCCTGGAAATCCTGAAGGTGGTTTGCAGGGTAATCCACCCCAGGTGGAGTCAGTTTGGGAAGACCTCAGAGTCTGTATCTGGAACATGGACAATTGTATTTCTTAGTTGGAGTTTTCATATAGGGCTGAGGCTACAGCCATCAGAGGAGAGTTGCAGTAGTTAACAGAGAGGGTTTCTGATGCTGAAACACAAGCAGCATCTACTGCAAAACAGGTGAGTAGTTATGATCAGACTATTTTATCCCATTCTCATCAGCTGGAGTGCCTAACAGACCTGATTCATGACATTGAGAACAGAGGTTGCCATATCAGGATCAGAGGTCTTCCAGAAATGGAGAAGCATCATAAATTGAAAGTCTCTGCAGTAGCTTTTCAACTCCATTTTAAATGATATGGAGCTTGAATTAGACAGCGCTCACAGGACCCTGGGATGGAGATCCACTGATTTGACTAAACTACGGGACATGATTTGACGAGTCCACAAATATAAAATGAAGGAAAGTATTCTAACTAAAACGCAGAGGATGGACTCACTCTTTTACCAAGAATATCCTATCCAACTTCTGCCAGACTTGTCACGTCATACATTACAAAAAATGAAAGCCCAGATACCTCTTTTGGAAGCTTTGAGACAAGGAAACCTACTCGTGGGCACTGACCATTCAACTCCAAGTCTGTCATCTGGGTTCTCTGTATGTTCTTCCCTACCCTGAGGACAATCCAGCTTTGGTTTCAGATCTTGAGATCCCCAGTGTCACTCGCATTCATAAACTGGCTGGAATTTCCAAGAGATCACAGATTGGATAATGTCCAATAATGATGGAACCCTGAGAGGGATTCTGGAGGACAGAGTAACAGATTATGTTCCCCTCCATCGGACTAACTTTCTGCTCCAAAAGTTTCTCTCTAGTTATTTGCATTGTGTTTAGGATCAGATTGGTTAGCCATGGGATACTGATGGCTCTAAATATGGACCTGTTCATACAAGCTAGTTCTCAAAGGATATTGCTGGTGACATATTCACATAGTCTAAAAACTCAAGATTCGGTATAGTGTAGGTTTCTCAATTCTTTTACATATAAGCTGGGGTTTGGAGCTAAATCCAGGGGGCGGGAGGGGGGTGACCCGCTGTCGAAAGCATTTCCACTTAGGGGGTCTACATTCTGCTGGACAAGTGTGGAATATTTTTCTCCCCTCTCTCTCCCTTTTTCTTTAAGACCTGCCGTGATGGTTGGAAGGGCGTTCTAATCTTAAGACTTGCTGGTTGAGGCACTTCCGACCAGTTAGGGTAGCTTCGATTTTTCTCGCCTGGGAATAGCATCTATTAAAATTTGCTTCCTTGACATAAGAGGGTTTAATGGTCCACAGCAGCACCCACAAATCCTTTATTCTATGCATAAACAAGGAATTCAAAATTTTTTATTGCAAGAAATGCACTTTAAATCTGAACATGTTCCTATTCTAAAGAAAAGATTTTTCTAAATGGTTGCACAGCACTAATCCAGAGTCAAAATTTAAAGGGGTTTTTAAAGCACTCCACAAAATCAATAACTTTTTCTCTTATTGATACTCTTACTGACGATCAGGGTATATTCATTTCTCTTAAACTAAAAATTGCAAACCTCATTTGCACGATAGTTAATTGGAACCTTTCGAATAAGGATCAGATTTCTACATCACTTTTTTTTTTAAATTTTCTTTGATTTTACAGGAGTTTTCATTACAGGTGGAGGCTTCAATTTAATTTTAATCTGTCAGTAGACTCCTCATCTGAACGGGGTACTGTTCCATTGAGACTATTTCACTCACTGAAAAGGGTCGTTCATGCCCTCCGGCTGACAGATGTCTGGCGCATATTAAATCCACAAGGTAAAGGCTATAAATATTTTTCACCTGTTCACAATTTGTACGGCCGCATAGGACAACTTCTTTTAGAGTTACCATGCTCTTTCGAGACATCCACTTGCTAAGTAGAGATATTCTATGGTCAGACCATGCTCCATTCATTATCCCTTCATTCTCTTGTCCTGTCAAATACTCTTGGATGTGGATCCTGAATGACAATCTTCTGAAGAATAATCTTTGCTCTTTAGATGTGAAGGAATCTATTGATTCCTTTATTAAGGTACATATTTCTGGTCAAACCTCAATTTTCTTACAGTGGGTGACTCTAAAATGTATATCTATATATGTGACGCCCTGACCTATCAGGTCATCGCAGGGTATTGTGCAATCTGCCCTTCTACACAGTATCCACCCTCCTTGGTACGGGTCCTGGTTCTTTGGTGTTGCTAACAGCTTAGCCAATCAAAATCCTAGGAACACTTCACACGTTACCCACCAGACACACCATTGGGGGGCCTGAAGGGAATAGGGCCGCCCACATGGGGGGTTGGTGAGGGGAAAGTGAAGAAAGTGACAGTTGAGCAAGGGAGAGGAGGGTGAAGCGGTGACTCTCTGAGAGGGAGAGGTCACTGGCTGGGAGCAGGGCTCTTGAGTACTAGGTGGCAGATGTTGGTCTGGGCCTGGTAGAAGCTGGAACCCCGATCGTAGGGGATAGTGTCGATGGGCACAGACAGCCGAGGAG
This sequence comes from Anomaloglossus baeobatrachus, assembly GCF_048569485.1. NCBI lineage: Eukaryota > Metazoa > Chordata > Amphibia > Anura > Aromobatidae > Anomaloglossus > Anomaloglossus baeobatrachus. The sequence continues at coordinate 464,717,297 of NC_134356.1, forward strand.
GGCAGCCGGCAGCCTTGAGCTATCACCGGGCGGGGGCCAGGGCACGACGGGGTACGTGGACCCCAGGCTGGAAAGTAGCTTCACGCATTCCGGTAATTTTCACCCCCGGCGGGTAGACTTAAAGATTCATCCCCAAACCGCTCCAAAGTCGGGGTACTAGCGCACCGATGGGATAGGACTTTCCCAATACAGTCCAAAGAAATCCTACGCGTGAACCCTGAGAGCAAGCTCACTACGTTAGCCATACGGGTGAGCGGGACCCGAAGAGTTTTATACCTAAAGGTCCAACAGAGACAGAGGTGCCAAGGACAGGGCACAGGCTAACGGCAGCGCCAAGGGTGGGGACCCAAGCGTGCTCCCTACAAGCTGCGGTGGTGCTCGGAGTTCTGGTTTGCAAGCTGTTGGTGTTGTTATTTCCTGGACTGAGTGAGTACACTGAAAACCCCTGTTCTTATTCCCCACGGCACCCGAGCACCAACCATCCAACGGGCCCCGGGACACAAACCCCCTACCCACGGTGGGGGTTAAACATCAGGCTGCCACATCATCGTCACTGGGCTCCCCGACAACAGCGGTGGTCCCTCACATTACCACACACCGTGGGTGGCGTCACAAACTTTCCATTCCCCCTGTAAATATCCCCCTTTATCTGAGTGGCCGCACGACCCCATATACATATACATACATATACATATACACATACACACTGCAGTTCACAAGTTTGGGGTCACCCAGACAATTTTGCCTTTTCCATGAAAAATCATACTTTTATTTATCAAATGAGTTGGCATAATGAATAGAAAATATAGTCCAGACATGGACTAGGTTAAAAATAATGATTTTTACTTGAAATAATAATTTTCTCCTTCAAACTTTGCTTTTGTCACATAATGCTCCCTTTGCAGTAATTACAGCTTTGCAGACCTTTGGCATTCTAGCTGTTAATTTGCTGAGATCATGTGGAGATATTTCACCCCCATGCATCTAGAAGCCCCTCCCACAAGTTGGACTGGCTTGATGGGCACTTTTTGCTTGCCATATGGTCAAGCTGCTCCCACAACAGCTGAGTACGGTTGAGATCTTGTAACTGGGCTGGCAACTCCATTACAGATAGAATACCAGCTGCCTGCTTCTTCCCAAAAATGTCATGCATAATTTGGAGGTGTGTTTTGGGTCATTGTCCTGTTGTAGGATGAAATTGGCTCCAATCAAGCGCTGTCCACAGGGTATGGCATGGCATTGGAAAATGGAGTGATAGCCTTCCTTATTCAAAATCCCTTTTACCTTGTACAAATCTCCTACTTTACCAACACCAAAGCAACCCTAGACCATCACATTACCTCCACCATGCTTGACAGATTGAGTCAGACCTCTTCCAGCATCTTTTCAGTTGTTCTGCATCTCATAAATGTTCTTCTGTGTGATCCAAACACCTCAAAATTCGATTCGCTGTCCATCACACTTTTTTACAATCTTCCTCTGTACAATGTCTGTGTTCTTTTGCCCATATTAATCTTTTCCTTTTATTAGCCAGTCTCAGATATTGATTTGTTTTTGCCACTCTGCCCTGAAGGCCAGCATCCCGGAGTCGCCTCTTCACTGTAGACGTTGACACTGGCGTTTTGCAGGTACTATTTAATGAAAGTGCCAGATGAGGACCTGTGAGGCGTCGATTTCTCAAACTAGAGACTTTAATGTACTTGTCTTGTTGCTCAGTTGTGCAGCGGGGCTTCCCACTTCTCTTTCTACTCTGGGTAGAGCCTGTTTGTGCTCTCCTCTGAAGATTTCTTAGAACGGTGTGTACTACTCCCTTCAGTTTCTTGGCAATTTCTCGCATGGAATATTCTTCATTTTTAAGAACAAGAATAGATTGTCGAGTTTCACATGAAAGTCCTCTTTTTCTGGCCATTTTGAGAGTTTAATGGAACCAACAAATATAATATTCCAGATTCTAAACTAGCTCAAAATAAGGTCAGTTTTATAGCTTCTCTAATCAGCAAAGCCATTTTCAGCTGTGCTAACATACTTGCACAAGGGTTCTTTAAGGATTTCTAAACATCCATTAGCCTTCTAACACAGTTAGCAAACACAATGTACCATTAGAATAGTAGAGTGGTGGTTGTTGGAAATGGGATAGATAGTGTAGATATTGCATTAAAAACCATACGTTTGAAGCTAGAATAGTTATTTATCACATTAACAATGTAGAGAGTGTATTTCTGTTTAATTTAACGTTCGCTTCATTGAAAAAAAAAAAAAAAAAGGAAGTGCTTCCCTTTCAAAAATAAGGAAATATCTAAGTGACCCTAAACTTTTTAACTGTAGTGTAATATGTAAGTGTATATATATGTATATATGTTATATAAAAATAAATCTCATATCTAATCCCTCTGAGGCTCTCATATATGAGAGAGATAGAGAGATAGAGAGAGATAGAGAGAGAGAGATAGAGAGAGAGAGATAGAGAGAGAGAGATAGAGAGAGAGAGATAGAGAGAGAGAGATAGAGAGAGAGAGATAGAGAGAGAGAGATAGAGAGAGAGAGATAGAGAGAGAGAGATAGAGATAGAGATAGAGAGAGAGAGAGAGAGAGAGAGATATCTACCTGTCTTTATAAAGGAATTATCTGAGGGCTCTTCTAGATCAGATCTCACATAGGAAAAAAAAATTGAAATGCTTAGTCTATGGAGCATCAGATAAATGTGAGTGACCTCTTTCAGGACTGCTACACCCTCGTCCTTCTGTGACATATATCCTGTGCATCAAGAGACATGGTGGTGGGGACACTCATAGTCCAGAAGAAATTATTGACCTTTTTTTGTTCACACTACGAGAAACTATAGAATATTTAGGCTATGTGCCCACGGGAGCTTGCTCCTGCGGATTTTGCCGTGGAAAACCTGCGGATTTATCTGGATTTTCTAGATAAATCCGCAGGTTTTAGCAAGTACAGACACTCCCCATGTTATCCTATGGGACATGGGGAGTGCTGTGTCCATGTTACGGAATGTGCGGTTGCAGAATATACTGCCGATATCCCGCAGCCGCACATAACTGCATGTCAATTATTCCTGCGGATTTACCTGTGGAAATCTCGGCGCTTCACTATGGAGATAGAGTCTGGGACTTCCGCAGGAATGTCCACAGGTTTACCGCAGCTATTTCGCTGGAATCCCGCAGCTATGTATAGCTGCGGATTCCGGGGAGGTGCTGCGGGAAACCTGCGGATATATCCGCAGGAGCAAGCTCCCGTGGGCACATAGCCTAAAGGTCAATACTCCTATCTTTCTCCTCTAGACCTCTCTACCTGGATTAAAAAGTACATTCAAGAAAATTCTCTGGCTTCCCTGCATAGCCTTGTCTCTATTGCACTGAAAGACTATCGCAGAAGGTGAAAACTTCTGTAATCCAATCTACAGCTTCCGCTAAATGTCCTGGTCCAGATGGCTTTACACCTGCATTTTATTAACTCTTTAGAGAGCAACCAGCAATGTTAATGGCTAAATCTTAATTCTTTAGACAGAAACACACATTTTGTCCCCTAATTTTTTGAAGTACATATTCGTGTTCTCCCTAAGCCAGGAAAAGACCCCTGTGTTACAGCTAATTACAATTTTGTTGCTGAATGTAGATATTAAATTATTTTCACAAATATTGGCAGATAGACTCGCTCCTTTGTTGCCTTCTCTCATTAATACGGTTCAGATTTGTCAAGAAGTGAAAGGCAAAGGGCAATACTATCAAGGTAATGCTTATTTTGAAGGTTAAATCTCTCTCCACACCCATAGGTCTACTATCTGTTGAAGCAGAAAAGGTTTTCGATAGAGTCAACTGGGGGTTTATGGAGGAAGCATTACGTCAGATAGGAACTGGCCCTCATTTCTTACAGATGATTCTCGCTTTGTATAAAGGCCCCACAGCCTGGGTTCGGGTTAACAGCACGTTGACCTCGCCATTTGAGGTTAGAAATTGAACAAAACAGGCCTGCACACTTTCTCCCCTTCTCTATCTATAGCAATGGAACATTTGACTAATGCCATAAGAAATAACATTATATAAATGGGATTAAAATAGGTTTTAAGTCTAATAAAATTTCTTTTTATGCAGATATCTCCTTTATGTCTCTGTGCCCCATGGTGGCACGCATATCTGTGTCTGTTGTCACTCCTCAGACGCCGGGGTTAGGATCAGTGCGTATGATTAGATGTCACCGCACTGTGGGTGTGCTAACATGCAAAGAGTGCGGACTAGTCAGGGGATATAATGCCCTTGCGACTAGTCCCTGGCCTCATTAGCATTTCATAAAGGATCTTTAGAAATACTTTTTCTACAGATCTCTTTATGTATGCTACTAGATGAAATTGCATCTGACAGGTTCACTTTAAATTTTCCCTGTAAGTGGCAATTGGAAGCATTGAAATATTTGGGTGCACTCATTCCTTCCGATTCTTCTAAACGTTTTGAACTCAATTATCAGTCACCTTTGAATTGTACCATTAATTGTATCTCACAACTTCTAGCAAGTTGAAAATTGTCTTGGTTCAGAAGCATGAACACTATCAAAATGGACGTCTTGCCTCGTTTTCTGTATAATTTTTCAAACTGTCCCCAGCTCTCCACCCCACAGCTTTTTCTGCAAGCTATGTTCTGCTCTGGTCAGGTTAATCTGTAATATTAGGCTCCTTTCACATTGCGTTTTTCCCTACGTCCACAGGTCCCATCGGAGCATCCGTCCGAACCGCCCCTCCCCCACTCTGCAAAGCGTGTTCCGGACGCATGCGCCCGGCAGGGCCATTCACTGTAATGGAGCGCACTGCGTTAGCGTGTGCTCTGTTTTGTGCCATTTTTGCACATATACGTTTTCTGCAGACGTATACCCGAACGTAGTCCACGCATGCGTCCGGAACACGCTTTGCAGACTGGGGGAGGAGCGGTTCGGACGGATGCTCCGACGGGACCTGTGGAGAGGAGCCTTAAGCCTAAACTGAAACTATAACTTGCCCTAAATCTTTGGATGTAGAAGGTCTTCCTAATTTATATATGTTCTTTCATGCGACTATTCTAGTCAGATTGATATATAAGCAGTTCCATCCAGTTACTAAATAATGGGTTGGTCTGGAACAGAGATTATTTATAGAGCAAATTAAAATCTCATCCTTTATTCATAAATATTAAAAAGAGAAAAAACCTTGTTTTTTCTTCAAATAGTACTCACTAAGCCACCAGAGGAACCAATCTACTTAATTGGATCCAGTTCAATAGCGACTATCCAATATCTCGGGAAAAAATCAGAAAGGGTCACTATGATGGCCACTAATTGTCCTACAAAACACACAAGAAAAAACACAAAAGACAGAACAAAACACCATGATTTTGCTATAGTGCAAAGGACAATGGTCCCTATTAGAAAAACTCACAGCAAAAACAAACAATTAAACCCAAATTATATATTAGATCTACGGGATGCTGACATCCTTCTATGTCAGGGTGTGCAGGATCTCCATCGGAGTTCTAGGTCCAGAGTACTGATCCAGTTCAATCTATCCCTATTAGCTCCTAGACAGATTGAACTGGATCACTACTCTGGACCCAGAACTCCGATGGAGATCCTGCACACCCTGACATAGAAGGATGTGGTGAGACCAATCCTTTTTCTTATGCTATATGTTATTCTTCTATGTCTGACCACTGTCAGCATCCCATTGATGTAATATATAATTTGGGTTTAATTGTTTGTTTTTGCTGTGAGTTTTTCTAATAGGAACCATTGTCCTTTGCACTATACCAAAATCACGGTGTTTTGTTCTGTCTTTTGTGTTTTTTTCTTGTGTTTTTTGTATGACAATTAGTGGCCATCATAGTAACCCTTTCTGATTTTTTCCCGAGATATTGGATAGTCGCTATTGAACTGGAACCAATTAAGTAGATTGGTTACTCTGGTGGCTTAGTGAGTACTATTTGAAGGAAAAAACCAATGTTTTTTCTCTTTTAATATTTATGACTAAAGGATGAGATTTTAATTTGCTCTATAAATAAATTCAATTGGTTTGCTGATACTGGAACACAGAATCCTATTACACAGAAACATCTTTCATGGTTTTCTACGGTAAATGGTTCTATAATGGAGGGCTCAACATTTCCAAATCAAAGACATTTAAAATCTGGTATTCACTCAGGGGTAGATTATTTCCCAATGGGATAATTAGCCCACTCACATCACTCTTCATCCTAGATACTGGAATAGGTCTTTTCTCAGCTGGAGGGCAGTGGCAGACACCGGTTTGTTTCAGGTGGTAGAAGGTAGTAAGTTACCCTCATTTGTTTCTTTGCAGGTGAGATCCCCATCCAGAAGATTCCTGTGGTTTGAATATTTACAATTTCATTCATTTTTATCTTCTCAGAAAGGTAATTGTTCATCTCTCTATTTCCACCATTTCTGAGAAATTATTTTTGCAAGATTCTCTGCCTGATCATGCGATATCTTTGATAAACAAATTGATTGATCATAGAAAGTAACTTAGGTAAATTGAGATTTCAGTGGGCGTGGGAACGCAATTTGGAAGTGCTACTGACCCAGTTAGAAAATAACCTAATAATGACCTCAGCTCAAGAAAATAAGTACAAAGATCCTTAGGCTAAGTTCGCACACTGCGTTTTTTTGACGCTGCGTTGTTGTGCGTTTTTGGCCGCTAAAAACGCACAAAAACGCACCTGCGTCGAAAAAATGCGTCAAAACGCATGCGTTTTTACCGCGATTTGTGTGCGTTTTTGGCTGCGTTTTTGATCTCTGCGTTTTGCTGCGTTTTTCCAATGCATTGCATGGGGGGAAAACGCAGGAAAGAATTGACATGTTCATTTTTTTTTTTCAAGCTCAAAAACGCAGCTTAAAAAAACAGTTGTGTGCGGACAGCAAAATTGAAAACTCAGACTTTGCTGGGGAAGCAAAGTCGTGCAGTTTTGAGGCCAAAAATGCCGCGAAAAACGCACTGTGCGCACATAGCCTTACAAGGTGGTATCATTACCCATCTAGATTTCATGCATTTTTTTACCACCTTTCGTACAGTAGTTTTTGAAGAGACTTTCCGGCAGGAGCCTGCTAAGAACCACATCATATAAAAAAAAAAAAAAAAGTCTTTTACAAGCAGCTTTTTTTTTTTCCCAAAACGTTTTTTATTGATTTTTCAAATTTATAAAAACATGACAAGTATCATTGCAAAAAAAGAACATTCGTCTGACAAAATGTGACATAGAGGTGGGCGATACCCCAATTTGGAGTTCCATGTTGCTGTTCGATTTAAGATAGTATACAGTAACATTAAACCAAAACAGAGGTAATGAAATATAATATAACATATGCAATACAATTCGTTAAATCTCTGTGTCGTCCCTGAATGATTTCAATTTTGCTAGCGTGTCTTGGTATTCCCAACCGTCTCGTCTCCCCCTCCCGCCAGAGCCCCCTCCTAGGTGATTCTCAGTTTACCCAGGCTGTCCTGGATATCGCTCAGGATATACCACTCCGAGTGAACAAAAGGTGCCATCAGGTTAATTATTTCTCCCTGTGTGAATTGGCTTTCAATAAAATGTCTCCATCTCACAAAAAACTTGGCTGTCAACCCATCTTTATCCCTCTCCGCTTCTAGTTTTTCCCACTTCAGAAGGCTGTGTAATTCGCCCACAACCTCCTTTATGGATGGGCCCTCCCTTTGAATCCAGTGTTTTAAGATGCAACGCTTAGCTATCATGGCTATGTCATGCGTTATTGCGTATTTCCTCTTTTCCTGCGTGCTCGGTCCTCCTCCTACTCCTCCCTCAAAGGAGTGGAAAATCCACACCATTAAGTCTAGTTTGCTGAAAATTCCCCATGTTGACTGGGCAAATAGTCTGACTTGGTTCCAGAACCTAGCGATTGTCTCACATTCCCATAGCCCATGCAGCATATCCGTTTTTTCTTTTTGACACTTAGGACACCACCTATCCCTACCTGGTATGTTGAAACCTATAATGGCCCTATGTAGAATTCTGAATTGAGTGTCTCTCCATCTCTCATTGGTAATATGTTTCCGCACTTGTACCCATCCTCTCAGTATATCATCCACCACTTCTTCCCTTCCCAATTGTTTCCCCCACGCTTTTAAAGTCCGACTATCCTCCCGTGAGATAAGCACCCCCCTTAGCGATCGATATATTTTAGAGACATTTATACTTGTTACATCACATTCCAGTAACTCATCAATCGAACTTCTGTTCAGCTCTCTTCCAACCACACCCAGGTCTCCTATTATTCCATGTTTCAATTGTTCATACTGGATGACATGTGAGCTATTAAGGTTGTACTTATCCAACACTTCCCGACCTGTCATCCACCTCCTGTCCTCCACATTCATAACATCTATCATTCTCCTGACTCCCCTCTCTTTCCATCTAGTAAATAGCTTGTTTTCTCGTCCCAGGGGAAAATTTGGGAATGCCCAGGGGTTCAAGTACTTGGACACTTTCCATGAGAGCCCCAGTTTTTTCCTTACCGACTTCCATGTTAGCATGGTGTCTCGGAATATAATTGAGTTCCTTATGTGCCCTTCAACCCTGGATAGTGGGGAGTGCAGAATGGACGTCAGATCCCACGGTGACGCATATTTAGTTTCCATCGCATGATCTGAGTGCCTACTCGTTCCTCTCACCCAATCAATTACATGCCTCATGATACATACAAGATTATACCCTTGGACATCTGGAAAGTTTAGACCTCCCTCCTCTGCTGACTTCATCAGCGTACGCAGCTTTATTCTGGGTTTCCTTCCCCTCCACAGAAATTCTGTATACGCGGAGTTGAGCTTATTCACATCCTTTAGTTTTAGCAATAGCGGGATTGTCTGGAAGGGATACAGCAGCCTAGGAAAGCTCATCATTTTTATCAGGTGACATCTTGCCAGTAATGGAAGTGGCAGACCTTTCCATCCCTTTAATTGAACTATAATTTTCCTGATTAGCGGTCCATAATTCAAGTTATAGATTGTTTCCACCGATCTTCCTATATGCACTCCCAGGTATTTAATTAAAGATTGTGCTATAGGAATTCCACATAGACAGCCATCCCTTATTTGTCCCCCCATTGTCCCATGATGCCCCTTTAGGAACATGATCTCGCATTTTTTTTGTTCAGTTTGAAACCGGAGAATGAGCCAAATTTTTCAATCAAGGCAAGAGTCTGTGGCAAATCCGCACCGGGGTCCCCCATATAAAGTATGATGTCATCAGCAAAAAGCGCTGTCTTTACTTCTGAACCCCCTATCTTGATTCCTTTAAAGCTATTTTGTCCCTGTAGTATTCTTGACAACGGCTCGATTGCCAGGTTGAATAAAAGAGGAGATTATGGGCAGCCCTGTCTTGTTCCCTTCATCAAAGGGAACACGTCTGATAGAAAGCCCGGAGTGTGTACCCTAGCTCCCGAGTTGGCATAAAGGTTTCTAATGTAAAGTCTCATCTTGCCTACAATCCCTATGGCCTCCATTACCCTGTCTAACCACCCCCAATTTACATTATCAAACGCTTTTTCTGCGTCAAGTGTAACTAGGGCAGGTCTAGCCCCTCCCTCAGTGAGACCCAGTCTAACCGCGTCTACCACTAGAATTGTCTTTCGGATATTGGTAACGGCATTTCTCCCCTTAATAAACCCCACCTGGTGATTCGTAATGATCCTAGGTAAGATCTCGGCCAGTCTATTAGCCATGATCTTGGACATAATTTTTAAATCCTGATTTATGAGCGATATAGGTCTATAACTAGAGGGATCATCCAGGTCCTTGGTTCCCTTGGGGAGTAATTTAATATATGCTATGTTGGAATTTTTGGGTATTTCCGCCCCTCCCAGGAAAGCATTAAAGACTGAGGTTAGATCCGGCGAGATCAGATCCTTCAGAGCCTTATAGAATTCACTATTGAAACCGTCAGGTCCCGGTGCCTTGTTGGTGTTAAGCTCCCCAATTGTTCTCGTCACCTCCTCTACTGTGATATCTGCGTTTAAGGCACTCAAATCTTCCTCCATCAAGCTAGGCATTTGGGCTTGTCTTAGCCACTCTGCCTCATCAGTCATGTCGTTATTCCCTGACCCATATAGTTTTCTATAGTAATCTCCCAACAGTTTATTAATGTCCTTAGGATCCGTAGTCACCTCTCCCCCCTTTGTTTTCAGTTTAGAGATCACTGTCATCTTTCTGCTGCCCCTTGCCAGATTGGCCAACATCCTTCCCGCCTTGTTGCCAAACCTATGTAAGTCAACCTCCTTGTGCGACCAGAATAGTTGTTCCTTTTTTTTGGCCCATTCGTCAAATCCCTCTTTTGCCTCCAGCCAGCTGCCTTTTGTCATGGGAGATCTATTTGTCACATAATTTGTATATGCTACCCGTACTGCTTCACTATGGAAATTATAATTCTCATTGGTTTTCCGTTTGATCATGGCTGCGTACCCCACCAGACGGCCCCTTAGGACCGCTTTTGCCGTTTCCCAAAATATCACTGGGGACTCTCTATGTTCCTTATTGTCCTCTGCGAATTCTCCCCACCACTCCTGTAGCACCTTATGGAAATTATCTTGCCTGAGAAGGAACGATGGGAATCTCCATATGATATCTGTACCTCTCCTGAATTTCTCTCTAATGCCCAATCTCACCGGACTATGATCAGAGATCACCATATTCTCTATCACACAATCTTGCGTTCCACTCAGTAAGTCTTGCGAGATCCAGAACTGATCAATACGTGACCAGCTATCATGAGGGTGAGAGAAGTGTGTATACTCTCTGTCATGTGGGTGAGTTAGTCTCCAGATGTCTTTCAGTCCTACGTCTTCTAATGTTACATCCCTATTGTCTAAACTCCTGCCCACATTAGCTGTCCCCTCCTCGCCCCTCCTCCTATCTTCAGCTGAGTCTGGGACGGTGTTAAAATCGCCTCCCACTATAATGTTAGCCTCCCCATCTGCTAATATGATGGCCTTTATGTCATCATGAAATGTGATTTGTTGTGAATTTGGGCCATAGACATTATAAATACTGAGTTTACCCGCTGGACTAACGATTGTTAAGTGCTGCCACCTTCCATGGTCGTCTGCCTCATGTGCCACTACCTCATGACTGAATTGTTTATTTATTAGAATCATAGTGCCCGCTTTTCTACCTTGTGCCGCTGCCCCGTAAACGGTGCCCACCCAATGTTTCTTCATGCGGAAAAAGTCCCCCCCCCCCAAGTGGGTTTCCTGTAATAAGGCAATGTCTGTCTTTAGTCTTTTCAGATGTCTCAATATCATTGCTCGTTTGTTAGGTGATCTCAGCCCTTTAACATTCCACGTAGTTATCTGTATCATGTTTACCTGTGGATTCTGCTTTTACTACTCCCTCCCCTATGGGCCCCTGCATCAAGGAAGACGAGATGTTCGACACTAGAATCACAGTTGGTACCACAAAATCGACACTCCCTTTCCCCACCTTGCAAATATAACAAATACAACAAAAAGCATGTAACTGTAAAACATATTTTCCCTTCCGAGAAATCCACGGCGCTTCCCGCCACGTTGGTGAGCTCCCCTATTCCTAGCCAAAATATGTAGCTCCCTAATCACCCCCCAAAAAATATATGTTCTATCCCCGGACTAACTTGAATAAGCCTTTGAAAATTATGCAAAAATTAGCACAGTATGTCAAAACCTCAGCAAGATTCTCCAGTCCTACTTATCTCTGACTCCAGGTAGCCATCAGTTCGCCCAGAACAGGCCCACTTCATTTGAATTTGGATGATGTTCCTGGACAAAGGAGAAAAAGAAAAAAAGACCAAGGGGAGAGAAGATGGAGAAAGAAAGAAGAACAAAAAAAAAAAAAAAAAAAAAAAAAAGAGAGGGGGGGGAAGAGGACCCAGACTTTGGGATGTTTTCCTCTCTTTTCTCCCTTCCCCCTCCTCCTCTCACCTCCCCAACCCTCTCTCCGTAATGCATCCTCCTCAACGCCTCTCCCTGTTTGGGAAGAGAAAAAAAAAAAAACAGGCAAAAAAAGGAAAAACAATGAGCGAGTTCCAGTTCAGGTATCATGGTTTCTCTCCAAGGGTTGGTTCCTGTGTTCCAGGCGAGAATTATGCTGTCGACCCGGGCTTGGCCTCCTTTCCTCCCTGGTCTCGACTTGCTTTTGTCCCCCAAGACGTCCCACATCTCTTCCTGAGCTTGTGGGGGATCCTCTTCTATTATTCCCTTCTCCACTAGCTCCTTTTTCTTGCCTTTCTGACCTAGTCTTGTTGAGCTCTGCCATGAGAATGTTTTCTGCTTCTTTGTAGTCCTTGTAGTATACAAACGAGCCATTGGGGTTTCTAACTTTCAGTGTAGCAGGGTATAATAGCTGGCACTTTACTTTTTTGTTGTACAGAAATGAGCAAATTTTGGTAAATTCTTTTCTCCTTCTGGATACTTCCGCTGAATAATCCCCAAAAATTAGCAGTCTGTTGCCTTGATATTGTAGTGGACGCTTTCGTTCTCTAAAGGCCCTCAATATTTCCTCCTTATGCTTATAATCAAGGTACTTGACAATCACCTGCCTGGCTCTTATCGGGGTATTCTTGTTTGAGTTTTGGCCCTCTCCCTTATTCGCCTCCTGGTGTCTCAGTGGACCCACTCTGTGGGCTCTTTCAACTCTGAATTTCGCCTTTATGCCCAGGGCCTGCGGTAGCTCCAACTCGCATATATTATCCAACTGTCCAATCGACACAGACTCTGGCAACCCGACTATACGTAGGTTGTTTCGTCTCGATCTGTTTTCCAAATCGTCCGCTTTATCCTTCAAGTATTCATTAGATTTTGCTAGAGCTGCTATTTGTGCTTGCATAGCCAGTATTGTCTCCTCGGAGTCAGATATTCTCTGCTCTGATTCTGCCAGTCTAGAGGCATGGGCATTTATCTGTTTTTGCATATTAGCTAATGATGTTTGTATGGCTGCCTCAATAGCCACTTTAACCTCTTTTGACAAGTGTGATGTCACTTCTTCAGCCAGTTTTTTATAGTCCACATTAAGCTTTTGTGTGTACTTGTCTTGGCCTGCAGGTGGTGCTGTTTTCTTAGTTCTCTTTGTCTGGACTGGGCCACCACCTCCATCCCCCAATAGCTTGCAGGCTTGTGATGTTGGTGTAGTAGGCTGTTTTTTGTTTCCTTTGTAAGGGGTACTATTAATTCTTGCATTTGACTTCCTGTGAGTCTGAGTGGGATTAATCTCCCTGTGCTGTTTGTCAGTTTCATCCTCCAACACTGCTGTGTCTCTGAGCTGCCCTGCTTTGCCTGCATCTTCTCTCCCCTCTGCCTCCATATCCCCTTCATCCTCCCATTGCGATCCACCATCATCAGTCCCCTGCATCCACCTCTCTCCTGCTGTGTCCTCCTGTGACTCCTCGCTCATATCTTCCTTATCTCCTGTCTCCTGGCTCATATCTCCCTTATCTCTCCCCTTCCAGCTCTGTGTTTGCTTTTCTGTGTCTCCCACCATGCGTTCAGGCTCCTCCCCCATCAGGCTCGGCGCCATTATCTTATCTTCTCCCCTGTCCATATCAAAGCTTCTCCAGGCTGCCTCACCGCTCCCAGAGCTTCTCAGGAGGTACCTTTCCATAGCTGTCTGCTTTAGGTAACCTCCTGTGCTGCTCTCTGTTTGGTGGCTCGTCCGGGGGGGTCTGTTTTTAGTCGGTTTCTGTGAGGGGTGGCAGGAGCTTCTCCTCTAAGCTTCCACCTCAGCCAGGACAGGAACCGGAAGTCACAAGCAGCTTTTTGATTTTTCAGCAAGAAGAATAGAATTAAACAAACAAGTAATTCGGTTTCTAGGAACCTTCCAAGACAGCACCACAGGAGATTGTGTTTCCTGTACCTATTAGGGTCAGGAGTCAAAGAGGTTAATTAGCCACTCACCATCTCCTGTAATAGAAGTTTTTCTACAGGACCCCATTGGCATGAATGTTTGAATAATCTATTTAAACACCAAGGAATACATAAAAACCCACCATGGCTGGATCTACCCATGCTGTCATGTGCCAGTAAGTCCAATCCTATTTTCTCCAGTCACCCACCACGACAGCACCATAGGAGGAATACCAAAGAATAATTTCGGGGTTGGAAAATTGTCTGGAGATCTTTTCTCCTAATGGCTAAATCTCGAGTGGAGATTAAATCTAATATATGTTTTAAAAAAAAAAAAAAAAAAAAAAAGTATGGACTAAGGACTTTTGGCCCAAGAGAGACATTCAGCTCTTGTGGAGTGAGCGCTCAGCCTTCCTGTCTTCGAATATGGAGCTGGCTGTCATTCAGCCAAGGGCCTAGTTACAGCCACCGCTCATTATGCACGGTGACTGAAGCTTACCAGCCCTCCTCTATGACTGAAAGCTCAACGCTGACAGGAGGAATAACGCTCAACTGCTCCAGTCAGCGGGGCTCGCTGTTGCAGGCGCTGGGCAGCCTCAGAACCCTATTAACCTATTAGAATAACCCCATATATACAGATTAATAGTGAGGGTTTTTTTTAACATGACATGTTCCCTTTAAAAGGGACCCTATCAGCAGATTTTTGCTATGTAATCTGAGGATAGCATAAGGTAGGGGCTGAGACACTGATTCAGGGATATTTCAATTGAAAGACTGTATGCAGTTTTAATACAATGAGTTTTACTAGCAGGAGATTATCACTGCCCTGACTAGGTCCTGCTTCAGCCCTGGTCTCACCACACCACCAGCACTGATTAGCAATTTACTGTCAATATATAATGTACACAGAAAGCAGTGTCAGCTTTCTGAGCTCTGCTACATCTAAAAACTCTGTCATAACAGCTGAACCCAGTAAATTAATTGATACATCCCTGGAACCAGTGTCTCTTTTCCTACATTAAAGTAAGTTCACACAGTGCGTTTTTCGGGTGCGTTTTTACTCAGAAAACTTCATGACTTTGCTTCCCCAGCAAAGTCTATGAGTTTTCATTTTTGGTGTCTGCACACAGCGGTTTTTTTTTAGCTGCATTTTTGTGGTGCCCACAAAAACGCAGCATGTCAATTATTTTTGCGTTTTTCACTGCGTTTTCCACCCATTGAGTTCAATGAGATGTTCAAAAACGCAATGAAAATCGCAAATTGCAAATATAGTTGCGTTTTAGTGCGTTTTTATGACTAAAAACGCAGCTATAAAACACAAGGGGTGGGTAGTAAAGTGACATGTACAGGAAGAGGATTCCTTCTGTCAGTAAACACAGAAGCGTGAAGCCTCCCGGTACCGCCACCGCTGCTTCCATTTCCTGCCCGGTGCCATGTCCGCTCATGTGCAGGAGGTGGAAGCGGCAGCTAAATCAAAAGTGAACAGTAGAAAAATGTCATACTCACCTGTCTGCAGACTCCCGATGCCATGTCCGCTCCCAGCTCCTCTTCCCGGTACCGCCACCCCTGCTCTGGCTGTGTGCCGGCTCCCAGGCACGTACAATATCTGCAGGACCTGGCGGTGATCACCTGATGCGGTCACCTGATGCATCAGCTAATCGGAAGTTTCGCGGTGACGCCGGATTTTACCACCCGGCCAGCTATCAGCTGATTCCGTCAGGAGGCTTCATCACTGATTACCGGCAGCTCCTGCAGCGGTCATCCGGGAGTCAGGACGGACGTGTGTAGTTTTTTTTTTTTGCACTGATCAGCCTAGACTGTACAGCGAGCGCCGAGTGACAGATTCCCCGGCGCTTGCAGTCAGTTAATGACAGCTGCAGACAAGTCGGGGTGATCTCCAGAGTTCAGGTGAGAGGCCTGGATGTCTGCAGCTGTCATGAACTGAACTGCAAGTGCCGGGGAATCAATCACTCGGCGCTCGCTGTAAAGTCCAGGCTGCACATGAGAGCTCCGGAGTGCAGTGCAGGTACCTGAATCCAGGCCTGGCATTACTGGAGATTCCTCCGGTAGCCAGTCCAGCGCCGCACAGAAGTGTGTGTGTGTTTTGTTTTTTTTTTGCACTGATGCATCAGCTGATTGTATAAACTGCTTTCATACAATCAGCTGCTGTGTCATGTGATTCAGGCCTTGAACCGGACACATCATCTGATCGCTTTGCCTTCCAGCAAACCGATCAGATGATATTGGATCTAGATTGGACGGTGCAGGCCCTTGACCCAGGATTACTGCGGAGGGGGTTTCTTTATTTCAATAAAGATGGAGTCACTAATTATGTTCTGCTTTATTTCTAATAATATTTTTCTGTGTGGTGTGTTTTTTTTTTTAATCTTTACTAGAAATTCATGGTGGCCATGTCCAATATTGGCGTGACACCATGAATTTTGGGCTTAGGGCCAGCTGACAATACACAGCTAGCCCCAACTCCATTATTACCCAGCGAGCCATCCGTCATCAGGGCAGCTGGAAGAGTTGGATACAGCGCCAGAAGATGGCGCTTCTATGAAAGCGCCATTTTCTGCGGTGGCTGCAAACTGCAATTCGCAGCGGGGGTGCCCAGTAAGCTTGGGCACCCTGCTGTTGTGAATATTAGTTATGTCTTGGCTGCTGGGAGACTCCCTCTGGTGGCCAGGAAAGGTTTGGACAGAGATCAGGTGGGTTGTGCAGTGGGTGTTTCCTTTCCTAACTCTCTGCTTATTTAAGTCCTGGTCTGATTGCAGGCTGTTGCCGGATGTCAGTTCTTGGTATCTCTAGCCTGCTTAATCGTGCCTTACACCACATCTTCCCCAGATAAGTGCTTGCTCTTTATTTATTGTCTGTTATTTTGTTTATCTGGGTTTGTCATTTTGCTGTGGTTGGTTTCAGTTTATTTGCTTGCAGGGATTTTCCCCCTCAGTGGATTGTTGAGGAACTCCCTGCAGTTCTGTGTGGAGTATAGCTCCTTTGGGTCCATGTGTTTGTGGCTTGTTGACTTTGTTATGATTCTTGCTTTCTGTTCATTGGTATGACAAGGGCACCTGGTATAGGACGGAGTTCAGATCGAGCGATCTGAGGGCCTTTTTGTACTATCAGGAAGTTGGTATTTTGTAGGGTTTTTCTCTGGCAACCATCAGTCCCTTTTCTGTCCTTTCCTATTTTAGTCAGCGGGGGCCTCACCTTTTGCTAATCCTGTCATCTACCTGTGTATTGTGTTTTTCCTATATCACCGCAGTCTTTGAATGTGGGGGGCTTGCTATTCTTGTCTATTTTCTGAGGCAGAGAGTTATTCATCTTTCCTACCTTTAGGATAGTTAGTTCTCCGGCTGAGTTCGCGGTGCACAGGATGTTAGTTCACCCCTCGGCTACTTCTAGTTGTGTTGGTTAGTAAGGGGATGGCGGCCAGATTAGTTGCCAATGCTCGTCACCTTTTTGCCAATGATTTGTGGTGGTCTTCCATGGTTCCGGATCATAACACCCTGCATTGCGGATTCCAACCCCCCCCAGCTGCCTAGTTGTACCTGGCTGGACACAAAAATTGGGTGAAGCCCACGTCATTTTTTTTTTTTTTTTTTTTTTTTTAATTATTTCACGAAATTCATGAAATAAAAAAAAAAAAGGGCTTACCTATATTTTTGGTTCCCAGCCGGGTACAACTAGGCAGCTGGGGGTTGGGGGAAGCCCGTACCTGCCTGCTGTACCCGGCTAGCATACAAAAATATGGCGAAGCCCACGTCATTTTTTGGGGGGCAAAGAGATCCTGCATACAGTCCTGGAAGGAGGATGCTGAGCCTTGTAGTTTGGCAGCTGCTGTCTGCTCTCCTGCATACACTATTGGATGGAGGATGCTGAGTCTTGTAGCTCTGCAGCTGCTGTCTGCTCTACTGCATCCACTAGTAGATTGAGTATGCTGGGCCTTGTAGGTCTGCTCCCCCTGACTCTCCCTCCAGCATACAGTCCTAGATGCAGCATGCTGAGCCTTGTAGTTCTGCAGCTGTCTGCTCTCCTGCATAAACTAGTGGAGAATGAAGAACATATTGAAGAAGGAAATGACATCAGACCTTTTTTCTTTTTTTTTCCAACAATCTTTAATGGCAATGTGCACTGATAAAAAAAACGCATAAAAACGTAGTGAGCAAAAACGCAGCAAGAAACGCACCAAAACACGGTAAAAACGCATTGCGTTTTTGCCGCGGATGCGTTTTTGCGGCAAAAAACGCACAAAAACGCAGCGTCAAACAAAAGCAGTGTGTGAACTTAGCCTTATACAGCTTTCAGATAAGATCACAAAGGACAGTTTAAGTGATGACGCCCGTACCACACCCCAGAATACTCTCTCTCATTATAATATATATTATACACACACATACACACATACATACACGCACACATACATACATACATACATATGCACTGTATCCTATGTATTCATCTATGTGTATTTTTTATTTTGTGTTTCTAGGGGTGCAGGGGTACATGGGGACCATGAGACCACTTCGGGGAATACTGATAAGACCAAACAAAGAAAAAAAAAAAAACGAATGCGAAGGTCTATAATGTATACAAAATATTTTATTAATTAAAACCATTTAATCTCAAGAGACACAGCCGAAGCTGGACAATAGGCGTCACAATCCATCCAATCATATCATCCCTGTCTCAAAGTTCAATATAAATATGGAGTAGATATATAAAAATATAAAACTGAAGAAGATATCACAACATTATATATGATCAACCATATAGGAGTTCATCAAGTTATATCTCAGACCAATAATTAATTAATAAAATATTTTGTATACATTATAGACCTTCGTATTCGTTTTTTTCTTTTTTTGGTCTTAGCTTTCAGATAAGGTAGTTAGAACCTGGTGACAGATTCCCTTTAAAGAGAATGGGTCAGGAGGTTTTCCACCCCCCGCTCCCATCTGCCCAAATTATTGATATACACTACATATGTAGCTCTTTCACAGACAAGTCCAGCAACACCTTGACCTGGTCAGTCTGTTCATCCATTACTGAGAAATTAAGATTTAAATGCCTGTGCAAATAAGGCTAAAGTGCTTCCAGATTGTGGAAGGTCTTCTCAAGCCTCTCTAACCAGGCTGTATTCCCTGCCCAGAGTTTCCTCCTGGTTGACTGACCCCTCCCTTGCTCTGTGACTTCAAACAAAGGAGTTGTCAGTCATACAAGAGGAGGCAGCCCCTGGAAAGGGAATAGGGTTTGGGAAGAACTTTGAAGCACTGAAAGCTCTTCAGCCTCATTTGCATATTTATTCAGACAGTGATTCCTCAATAACAAAGGAAAGGACTGGCCATATACAGGTATTGTTGGACTAAACAGCTGTGTTGCAAGTAGAGGCCTTTAAGAAGGAAAAAAAAACAAAAAACAAACAAGTTGTATAAAAGTCCTAAAATGTATTTCAGCCCATTTATAATTAGATGCAAGACTAAGGGTACTTTCACACTTGCGTTATTTTCCTTCCGTTACAATCCGCCCTTTTGGGAAACAGCGGAATCCGTTAACGGATTCCGCTGTTTCCCATAGACTTGTATGGTTGACGGATTGTACCAAAAGGAGCTGCGTTGCTTCCGCTGGGCGACGCTCCGTTGCTTCCGCCCAGCGGGAGGAACGCAGCATGTAACGTTATTTTGAGCAGCGGAATCCTCTGGATTTCACTGCGCATGCTCTTTTTTTTTTTTTTTTTTTTTTTAAATCAAACTTTATTTTGGCTCGCGGTGGCCGAACGTTCAGCTGAGCGCCCGGCCGTCGGCAAGCGACAGCGCTCAGCTGAATGACCGGCCACCAGCATGCCCGGCCGCCGGCAAGTCACAGCGCTCAGCTGAGCGCCCGCCCGCCGGCATGCCCGGGCGCCGGCAAGTGACAGCGATCAGCTGATCACCCGGCGGCCGGCTGCAGGGAGCGATCAGCTGATCACCCGGCGGCCGGGAGCGATCAGCTGATCACCCGGCAGCCGGCTGCAGGGAGCGATCAGCTGATCACCCGGCGGCCGGCTGCAGGGAGCGATCAGCTGATCACCCGGCGGCCGGCGGCCGGGAGCGATCAGCTGATCACCCGGCGGCCGGGAGCGATCAGCTGATCACCCGGCGGCCGGGAGCGATCAGCTGATCACCCGGCGGCCGGGAGCGATCAGCTGATCACCCGGCGGCCGGGAGCGATCAGCTGATCACCCGGCAGCCGGCTGCAGGGAGCGATCAGCTGATCACCCGGCAGCCGGGAGCGATCAGCTGATCACCCGGCGGGCGGGAGCGATCAGCTGATCACCCGGCGGCCGGCTACTGGGAGCAATCAGCTGATCACCCAGCGGCCGGCTGCAGGGAACGATCAGCTGATCGTTCACTATAGTCTGCCGCTGGTAAAACCGGGAAAAAAAAAAAAAAAAAAAATCAAAACGAATTGCGTTGTTTTGCAGCATCCGTTGCATCCGTTGTGTCACTATATGCAACACATCCGTTGCATCCGTTACACAACGCAATGCAACGGATACCGTTCAACGCAAGTGTGAAAGTAGCCTAAAAAAAAAAATCTAAAACACACTGATACAAGAACAACGACCCTTACACGAAGAATCGTAAATATATGAAGTGCTGCAACAGTCCTTGCCAGTCAGTCCTTAAAGTTATCCATGAACCACAATAAATGCCAAGGCTTAATACAAATAATATGTATCAATAAATATGGAAGCCATCGCCTCACAAAATTAGGGTAATAAGGTGTAATATTAGTATTTTTGAACAAGAATGGAACTATTTTAATCTACATGACCTATTCTGGAATTTTACCACCTACAATGTGCTAGATATGGGAAGAACTCAAATCTGAGCCATGATAAAATATAGAATTGGAGAAACAATCCTTAGTCTTGTTCAAGGATCTGACTTTAAATTCCTTGCAGCTTGGCAGGCAGAACGGCTGACACATGCATGAATTCTTAGTCATCCTTACAAGACTGCGCCAGCGACATTCCACTTTGTGAAAGGTCCAGGAACACACAATTCATTGTCTGACCTTGGCCAAGAGCTCAGGAGCCCAGAACAAAATAAATGATTAATTCAATGATGAGGGAATCGGATCAGCAAGTTGCATCTTCCTGTGTAAATCCCATACGTGAAGAAGAGCGGGAGCAACAAGATAAAGATGAATCTCTATTACTAAAAAATTGTTTAAAAGAACTGAAGTCCTCAGTGGTCTCTATTACTAATATCGATTGAGACAAAAATCTTATGCCGAATACTAGACTGACCCAACAACGTCAAGAAAACAGCAAATGGTGAAGACTTTAAAAAGGACAGTGACTCATCTATTGCAACACAGCCATGACATAACATATCTGGAAATAAAGAGTCTCCAGACTTTACCAAGCTCCCAGGCAAGCAAGAAAATCCACTAAACTATAAAAAGGAGCTTGTGGACGAGCTACTAACATACAATAGATCACAAAAGTGAGTACACACCTCATATTTTTGTAAATATTTTATTATATCCTTTCATGGGACAACACTGAAGATATAAACACTTGGGGACAATGTAGTGTCCAGCCTGTATAACAGTGTACATTTAGTGTGCCTTCTAAATAACTCAAACACACAGTTATTAATATCTAAAACACTGGCAACGAAAGAGGCTACACCCTTAAATGAAAATGGGCAAATTGTCCCCAAAGTGTCAATATTTTGTGTGGCCACCATTATTTTCAAGCACTGCCTTAACTCTCTTGGGCATGGAGTTCACTAGAGCGTCACAGGTCATCAATGAAATCCTTTTCCATTCCTCCATGACGACATCACAGAGCTGGTTGATGAGGGTGATCTTGCGCCCCGCCATCTTCCGTTTGAGGATGCCCCACAGATGCTCAATTCATGTCTCTAGACATGTGTGGCCAGCTCAGAACCTTTACCCTCCCTTTTTTGAAGCAAGGCAGTGGTCATCTTGGAGGTGTGTTTGAGGATGTTACGTTGGAATCTGTCCCGTGGCCCAGGTTCTGAAGAGTGGGAATCATGCTCTGCTGCAGTATGTCACAGTTCATGTTGGCATTTATGGTTCCCTCAATGAACTGTAGCTTCCACAGCCGGCAGTAGTCATGCAGCCGCAAACAATGACACTCCCACCACCATGCTTGACTGTAGGCAAGACAGAAGTGTCTTTATACTCCTCACCTGGTTGCCGCCACACAAGCTTGATACCATCTGGTCTGAGCACTGACAGGCTGATTCCTCCACCCCTTTAACCTCTGCAGCATCATACTGCGATTTTGTAAAACCACCTCTGAATATGACACTGAGCACATGCACTCAGCTTCTTTGGTCAACTAAGGTGAGGCCTGTTTAGAGTGGAACCTGTCTTGTTAAACCACTGTATAGTCTTGGCCACTGTGCTGCAGCTCAGTTTCAGGGTGTTTGGTAGAGATGAGCGAACCTTTGGAGTTTGGTTCACCAGGTACATTCAAACCTTAAAAAAAAGTTTGTTTTTTACCCCGACTTGACACGTAAATTCAGTCAACTATCTGATAACTGGGGGGGCTCTAGTAGAGCTGCATCAGAAGCAGTTTTCTCCTCTCTCCCTGTTGAAAACACAAATGCTCAACAGAGCGCTCATTTGTATCAGGAAGGCGTAATAGATAGCTCTCGGCCAACAGTTATCACATATGTATGGCCAGCTCTACGCTGAAGTCTATTAAGAGCATACTATGGCTAAAGTTTGAGAAATAATCCCCAGAGATCATCCCTATGGTACTAACCAGATGTTTAGCAGCTTGATGATAGTCCACTGAACTCCAGGGTATATGATACAGTATATAACAGCTCTATTCAGTGATTACACATTTAGGAACAGCAGAAATAATCTAAAATTAACCCTCTACAGAATTAGCTTCTCACTACAAAGGGTTAATCTAGTTTTCTCTAACAGAGGTGTGCAGGCACTCCATTTTCAATGCTTCTGGGGAAGAACAGCTCCATATAACCATGGATAGCAACATAAAATGACCTGTAAAAAGAATTCTCAGAGAAAAAAACAACAACTTTGAATCCAATTTAAGCTTCCAAGATCAGATTTATCTCCACATTGCATTCTGTAGCATACTACATGATATGACAAACAAGCACAGTCCTGACACTTTCCTATGCAGCCGCTAAACAAACCCCACTGATCAGACACCCCACCTCTGCCCATCAGCAGAATTAAGTAGCGGTGCAGATGTTCGGAGTTTTCCACTGCCAGCTCAGCCATGCTCATTACACAAGCCACATAACAGCAAACATGTGTTTTATGTAATACACAACCTTCTGGCATCAAAGCTCCCAATCTGCATTGTACGCTGTAGTAAACAAACATTTCTAGGAAGCGGCCTGCATCCCGCTTTATAGGCACGTCATCCAGCAAAATGGAGACAGTGTGTGCCACATCCTACTCACTGGTTGGGCACAGAATACATAGCCACCTTAGGTAAAGCACATTATAACCACAATAAAAGAAATAAGTGTGGATTGTACGCATATAGGCTGCTTTACACGTTACAATGTATCGTGCGATCGCATTTGCGATCACACCGCCCCCATCGTTTGTGCGTTACGGGCAATTTGTTGCCCATAACCCCCGTCACACGTACTTACCTCCCGAACGACCTCGCTGTGGGCAGTGAACATCCACTTCGTGAAGGGGGAAGTTCGGCGTCACAGCGACGTCATACAGCGGCCGGCCAATAGAAGAGGAGGGGCGGAGATGAGCGGGACGTAAACATGCCGCCCACCTCCTTCCTTCAGCATTGCCAGTGGCCGCAGGTAAGCTGCAGTTCATCATTCCCGTGGTGTCACACGGAGAGATGTGTGCTGCCCCGGGTACGATAAACAACAGGACGTGCGATTTTTAGAAAATGAGCGACGTGTCAGCGATGAACGAGAAGGTGAGTACTTCTGCTCGTTCATAGCTGTCACACGCTACGATATCACTAACGGCGCAGGATGTGCGTTGCTTACGTGACCCCGCCGACATCTCGTTAGATATATCGTAGTGTGTAAAGCCTGCTTAAGCTAATGTCATACAGTTTAAGGTTGAGTGACGATGCATATACAAAGAGCAGAAGCCAGGCAGATAGTAAAGGGGGCTTTACACGGTACGACCGATTGTGCAATTTCACAATCGATCGTACCCACCCCCGTCGTTTGTGCGTCATGGGCAAATCACTGCCCGTGGGGCACAAAGTCTGTAACCCCCGTCACACATACTTACCTCTCGTGCGACCTCGCTGTGGGCGGCGAACGTCCACTTCCTGTAGTGGGAGGGACGTTCGGCGTCACAGCGACGTCACATGGCCGCCGGCCAATGGAAGCGGAGGGGCGGAGATGAGCGGGACGTAAACATCCCGCCCACCTCCTTCCTTCACATAGCCGGCGGCGGCCGCGTGACGCAGGTGAGCTGCTGTTCATCGTTCCTGGGGTGTCACACGGAGCGGCGTGTGCTACCCCGGGAACGATGAACAACTAAATTAAACGATATTATGGAACCTAGCGAGCAGTACACGTCTCATGATTTGTGAGCGATACTGCGTCGCTAGGAGGTGTCACACAGGCCGGCATCGCCAGCGATGCCGGATGTGCGTCAAAAAAACCCCAAAAAAACGTGACCCCGACGATCTATCGCACGATAGATTGTCTGGTGTAAAGCAGCCTTTAGTGTATACACAAGAATAGAAGCTCCATGTCAGAGCTCCACTATGGGGTTCAAACTGGACATTTCTGGTTGTTGGTCGGTTTCCCTCTTGGTTGGTACAGCTGCTGAAGGATCTCTTCTTTCTTATGTTTTGCCTTCCTGTTCACTTCATTTTAGCTGTATACACTTTCTCAGTTGGTTTGCCCAATCATATTTTGTGAGGGGCCGTTTATACTTACTGCTCACATGACACATGACATGCTGGCAATATTTCTAGATGAATGGATGTCTGGAGTTCCAGCACCTTGGTTTAGGTCTTCTTACTGAGACATTGCTATTCTCTACAGTGTGTTTGTATGAATCCCTTCCCAGTTATCTCCTATTTTGCTTCATTTAGGTTTGGGAGGGTTTCCCCGTGTTCTGCTATTCTTTTTGGTTTCTTGTATTCCATGATTCCTGTACAACTTTGTTTACACGTTCCTAGCGTTGTGTCTCACCCTTTGCCGATGTGCACTTCATTTATGTTTATCATTGTTTTTGTGTTATTTTTGGTGTTTAGCTTTGGCTGCCATTAGAGTGGGGGCGTCGACGTAGCTGCTAAGTCACCATTTTCTGTGACGTAGCAGCGACGTCCTGTCGCTGTGTGTGACATCCAGCAACGACCTGGCCCCTGCTGTGAGGTCGCCGGTTGTTGCTGAATGTCCTGCTTCATTTTTTGGACGTTGATCTCCCGCTGTAAAGCACACATCGCTGTGTGTGACAGCGAGAGAGCGACGAACTGAAGCGAGCAGGGAGCAGGGAGACGGCTTCTGGCAGCCTGCGGTAAGCTGTAACTAAGGTAAACATCGGGTAACCAAACTAAGTGCTTCGCTGGTTACCCGATATTTACCTTAGTTACTAGCGTCTGCCGCTCTCAGGCTGCCAGTGCCGGCTCCCTGCTCCCTGAACACGTAGCCAGAGTACACATCGGGTAAATAAGCAAAGGTTTGCTTATTAATCCGATGTGTACTCTGGCTAGGAGTGCAGGGAGCCAGCGCCAAGCAGTGTGCGCTGGTAACCAAGGTAAATATCGAGTAACCAGCGAAGGGCCTTGCTTGGTTACCCGATATTTACCTTAGTTACCAAGCGCAGCATCGCTTCCACGAGTCGCTGCTGGCTGGGGGCTGGTCACTGGTCGCTGGTGAGATCTGCCTGTTTGACAGTTCACCAGCGACCATGTAACGACGCACCAGCGATCCTGATAAGGTCAGGTCGTCGTCGAGGTCGCTGCTGCGTCGCTACGTGTAACCCTAGCTTTAAGGTTCAGTCTTAATCCACTCTATATCAAGCACTGCAGATTATGTTGGCGCTATAAAAGCAAACTAATACATAAATATAGGCATTTTATTTTGTCTGAACGTGCAAAAGAACATTGAGTTTCCAGGGTCAAGCACCAAGCGATCATTCACCAGTCGGCACAGGAATGCACCTCTATCACAGTATAATCTGTGACATCACTTGTTTGTAAACCTGAAAATTGCTACTTTTTCTTTCCCCACATAAAAGCCTTGGAAATAGCCTCAGGTCAGAAGTGTTTTAGTTGCCAAGTTTTCTACACTTATTTGCTGACACCAGACTGATCAATTCATATTGAATCCTTGCTGCTGGGAAAGAGCGATTAAAGAGGTTGTTTTACCAGCATGACCCTTTTTAAAAACCCTTTATGATCAGTCGCTTCATCTACTAAATCGTTTCCTCTTAAAATGTATAAACTTTTTGTTTTTAAATGAATGTCATCAGGTTTTTGCTAACCCAATCTGAGAGCAGCATGATGTAGATGCAGAGACCCCGATTCCAGTGACATGTCACTAAAGGTACCGTACTTAGCAACATCGCTAGCAACATCGCTGCTGAGGCACAACTTGCTAGCGATATTGCTGTGTGTGACATCCAGCAACAACCTGGCCCCTGCTGTGAGGTCGTTGGTTGTTGCTGAATGTCCTGGGCCATTTTTTAGTTGTTGCTCTCCCGCTGTGAAGCGCACATCACTGTGTGTGACAGCGACACAGCAACAACTAAATGTGCAGGCAGCAGAAGCCGGCTTCTGCGGAGGCTGTTAACCACGGTAAACATCAGGTAACCAAGAAGCCCTTAGCTTGGTTACCCGATATTTACCTTCGTTACCAGCGTCCGCTGCTCTCACGCTGCCAGTGCCGGCTCCCTGCTCTCTGCACACGTAGCCGGAGTACACATCGGGTAATTAACCTGATGTGTACTGTGGCTATGTGTGCAGAGAACAGGGAGCCGGCAATGGCAGCGTGAGAGCGACGGACGCTGGTATCAAAAGGTAAATATCGGGTAACCAAGGGAAGGGCTTCTTGGTTACCCGATGTTTACCGTGGTTACCAGCGTCCGCAGAAGCCGGCTCCCTGCTGCCTGCACATGTAGCAGAGTACACATCGGGTAATTAACCCGATGTGTACTGTGGCTAGGTGTGCAGGGAGCCAGCGGTGTGCGCTGGTAACCAAGGTAAATATCGGGTTGGTTACCCGATATTTACCTTAGTTACCAAGCGCAGCATACTTCCATGTGTAGCGACGCTCCAGCGATCCCTGCCAGGTCAGGTTGCTGGTGGGATCGCTGGAGCGTCGCTTAGTGTGACATCTCACTAGCAACTTACCAGCGATCCCTATCAGGTTGTATCGTTGTTGAAATCGCTGGTAAGTTGTTTAATGTGACTGGGCCTTTACTGAGCGGCTTGTTGTAGTTTTGATAAATATCAATGTTTTATCTGCTTCAGATCTATCAATTCTCGGAATGCTCAGCTGTGTATAACCCCACCCCCAATTCACAGATTGATGTGCGTAGGCAGAAAGATGGCAGTGGTGCAGACGGTTTCTATAGAGAGCTCATTAATATGCAGGACATACTAGCAACAGGTTTACCAGTCTTCTGGTGATAATTTCCTGATGTTAAATGGTGGTTTTATCAAAAATACAAAAAACAACCGGTAAGTGACATCACTGGAATCAGGGTCTCTGTCTCTACTATGCTGTTCACAGATGGGTAGCAAAAACCTTGTGACAGATTTACCACTTAGATGGCAAAGGCCATGGTCAGAACGTAATCCTTCAATATATGCGCACGGAGTTCAGGAGTGAATGCTGCGTGTAAGAGGGGTTTAAAGGGCTGGAAGGCGGCAAAATGCAGAATCTACCCAGGGGCTGCAGAAAAGGTCACCCTCTCCCGCTCACTGTTGGGGTCCCTCAAGGTTCAGTCTTTGTCCCTCTTCTTTTCTCCCTGTACACTGCCCCAATTGGAATGACCATCAGCAGATTTGGATTTCAGTACCATCTTTATGCTGATGACACACAGCTATACACCTCATCCCCTGAGCTCACCCCCGCTGTACTACAGAACACAAGTGACTGTCTGACTGCAGTTTGCAACGTCATGTCTGCTCTCTGAGACTTAACCTTTCCAAAACTGAACTTCTTTTCCCTCCATCTTCTAATCTTCCTAAACCCAACATCTCCCTCTCTGTATGTGGCCCCATGATAACTTCTAGGCAGCAGGCCCGCTGTCTGGGTGTTATACTTGACACTGATCTCTCCTTCACCTCCCACATACAATCTCTTGCCCGCTCCTGCCGCTTGCACCTCATGAACATCTCTAGAATCCGCCCCTTTCTCTCAATGGAAACAACAAAAACCCTCACTGTGGCCCTGCTCCACTCTCACCTTGACTACTATAACTCTCTATTAATTGGTCTCCCCCTAACTAAACTCTCTCCACTACAGTCCATCCTCAATGCAGCAGACAGGGTCACCTATCTGGCTAACCACTACTCGGATGCCTCCTCTCTGTGCCAGTCATTGTGCTGGCTGTCCATATATCACAGGATCCAATTCAAAAGCTCTCCACAGTGCGGCACCCACCTACATCTCCACCCTTCTCTCTGTCTATCACCCCACCCGTTCTCTACGCTCTGCAAATGACTTTCAACTAACATCCACACTAATCTGACCCTTCCACTCCCGGATCCAAGACTTCTTCCGAGCTGCACCAACCCTGTGGAACGCTCTATCCCAAGAAGTTCGGACGAATCACAACTTACTCAGCTTCAGACGCTCCCTAAAAACACATCTTTTTTAGGGCGGCCTATCACACTCCGTAACCAAATTCAATTCACACAGTCCCTCTACAACTTATCACAACATAACTCCACGTCAAACTACATGGCACCCAAATGCATCTCAAGGCTCTGGCCAATTGGTCCAGGAAGCAATTATCTATCCCCCATTTCCTTGAGATGGCTGGATTGTCATTGTAAATAAGCACTTGTACCTTGCCCCCCCATATCTCATTGTAGATTATAAATTCTCACTAGCAGGGTTGTCTTTTTTCCCTCTAAATATTGTATTTTCTATAACTGTTATTTGTTTGTATATGATCCTCCCGAATTGTAAAACGCTGCGGAATATGTTGGCGCTATAGACAGATTATTATCATTATTATGTGTCAGTACACCGCTCCGCACGTACGCTCGGGCAGGAGCACAACACTGCTGTTTGCAGAACAGAACAGCACTAGTAAGCAGTATGAGCAAACAGTGAGAGTCTTAGGACCACAACTCAGCTGCAACTGGAAAAAATAAATAAAACTAAGTTGTAAGTACCAGTTAAGCCCTTCCATCTGGATGTTATTACCTCACAGTCTGAACTACTTCAGACAGCAAGTAGGAATCTGAGAAGAACATGAATAAGGAAGACGAGCATTGACCCACTGTCCTATTAGGCTAGCCATGTGGGATAGCTAAGTATACAGTATATGGCTACATTCTCAAGCTGTGGCCAAAAGCTGGAGTAGTGCTGAGCCACTTCAGGTTTTTAAGCAATTACTTAAATGGTTCGACCAGAACTTTTTTCCTTTATTTATTGATGGCCTACCCTTTGGCTAGGACATCAATATCTAATCTGTGGAGGAGTGACCCCAGGCGCTCCCACAAAGCAGCTGTTATCAGAGGCAGCCAGCTCTCAAATACTGGCAGAACACAGCAGCGCCATCATTTCTACAGTCGCCGCGACGAGGTACTACAGGTCCAATCACTATTCAAATGATCACGGGCATTGACCATTAATACCCTGCCAATATACATTTTGCAGAAGATACTGCCATTTCCCTGCATAATTAAATGATTGCCAGATTCACACATTCGTGTATCTCAGCCAGAGTAAAAAATAACTGCGATGTATGGACGGGCTGTGGGCTCCTGACCTGAACCAGACAGCTTCATGTATGCCTATGGGGCTTTTGAGTTGGGAGACCCGAGGCCAGTCTGTGAATCGTGGGCGGTGACACAGTTGTGTGAATGAGGCCTAAAGAACAGGTAGAAGACCACAGCTGCTTAGAGCTACAGCAGTTTTCGGTCACACACTGCGGACGCAGCCTGTATGTGCATTAGGGGAGGGTCACACCCCAATAATGGTGAGCACTGTCCCTGAAACCAGCCTGGTGTGGAGCTTAGGGGGTGAGGTGTCTGAGGTGAGTGGGCGGGGAGCCAGTTAGTTCCAGTCAGAGCGAGTCAAAAGAGACAGTTGGCAGAGTCAGTCGAGTCGAGTGAAGTGTGAGAGATCCTGTGTGAGGGTCGAAGGTGAGGTGATACAGAAAAGGGGCGGAGGGACCAGTTCGGTTCACTCCAGAAGAAGCAACCCAGACACCAGAGTCAGTCTGCACGGGTTCAGTCAGGCCCAGCAGAAAAGACCGGAGAGCGAAGGGGACTTCATTCTACTGGTGCAGGAACACTTGTAGCACCGCCATTAATAGAGCCAGGGACCACAGCGGAGTTAGTGGTACCAGGAGAACGGTTCTCATCGCCTGCTATACAAGTGAGAGATACAGGAGACGTCAGGGCCAGGTTTTAGACAGTCCAGGACTTACAGGGAACCAATCACCAGGATTTTCGTATATAACCTATAGCCAGTGCTATACTGGCACTATCAGGCTGATTCTATACATACCTGTAGTGGTCAGCTCCGATGTTTAGGCTTTCAAATCCAAGAAAGTAAACTTTAAAAAAAAACAGCAGCTTCTTGATTGGCATTTGCAACTGAGCCGATAATATATGGGTGGGTACTCAGATGTATTCCTGCCCCCCGCCTGTTGTTCTTCCCTCTCTGTTCACTATGGTATTATACAAACTATTCACTGTGCTAAAAGGACCTGTGGTCCAATACTGCCTCTGAGTGGCACTATCGCGGTCCACTCATCCCCATGAAGTGACCCCCTGAGCTCCGCAGCCACTGTTTGCACTTTTGCCAGCCCTGCGTTTTCAGAGGCAAGGACTGTGCGCGTGCAGCGCCGGCAAAACAACCATCTGATCTGATATAAATCGCTGCCAGGGGCAGGTGCGGCCGCAATAGTCACCGGGGCACGGCCTGCAGACAGCAAGAAGCAGAGCCGAGGGAACGTGGGACAGGTGAGAAGAATGGTGGTTTTTTATTTTTTGTGTATGTGAAGGACGACACATTAACCCCTTAGCGACCTATGACGTACTGGGTACATCATGGCTCCCTGGTACTTAAGGATCCATGACATACCCAGTACGTCATGGCGAAATCGCAGCCCCTGTGGCTGCGATCGCTGTTTGCATTGCAAATAGCAAATACCTTAGATTCGGAGAGGAGGGGACCTCAGGAGGGGTCCTCAGGAGGGGTGGTGTCTCCTCCTCGGACCTACGGAGGCTGTGATTGGCTGTGCGGCGTTCGTCAGCCAATCACAGCCACTGTAATGTTCCAGCCATTGAAAATGGCTGTAACATTGAAATCCAGCCCTGATCACTGCAGCTGTAGCACCGATCATTGGCTGGAGCTGGGTAACCTCACTTTCACCCGCCCCCAGCTCTGATTGGAGAGACCGGCCTTGTGACCGATCTGTCCAATCACTGTGGATCTGGGGCCAGAGACCACCCCCTCAGCTTCACTCAGGAATCTGTGGGTGGAAGCCGAGAGCGATCGGTAAATTATATCACCTTTCACCCGCCGCCACTGCCCCCACCACCCATTACTACAGGATGGGGACATTACTATAGAATAGGGACAAGGTGGGCACATGACTATAGCATGGTGACAAGGTGGGCACAGGACTATAGGATAGGGAACATTACTAAAAGATGTTGGCCAAAATTTCTATATAGTGATAATTGTAACACTATTAGTTACAAGAAAGGGATAAAATGTAAAAAAAAAAAAAAAAGAAAAAAAAAACAAAATAAGGCATGACTTTTTTTTTTTAACATAAATTTTTTTTTTTTAGATTTAACCAAAGAATGTGCACATTTGTTATAATAAACAAGTGAAAAATGTTGAAAATCAGTCATCCAAAGGTGTGTAAAAAAAAATATATATGGTACCAATAAAAATGTCACTTTGTCCTGCAAAGAATGCAGCCCCGTACTCTCCCCGCAACCTCCCCCTGCACTGCTGTGGGGTCCGTGACCTGGGGGAGGGTCCTGGCGGCGGCTGCCGCGGGGCCAGAACCGGGCCTCTGCTCAGGATCACACATTCAAATATACCGGCGTCACAGATCACAGATGCCGGTACATTTGAAAGCGCTGATGAGAGGGAGCGCAGCGCTGCTTCTCATCACTGCCCGGCTGTCTGTGCTCTCTTCAGCACAGCGGTGACGTCACTACTGTGCCGATATGGCAAGAGCACAGACAGCGCGCGAACGTGCAGGAGCGGCGGGGACCGAGGAAGGGTATGTACTCCCTACATGTGTTCCCTATGGGGGGGGAGGGGGAGGAGGTCGGTGCAGAGCGCCGTATGTGCGTGTGCGGTGCAGAGCCCTCTGCGTGTGTGCGTGTGCGGTGCAGAGCCCGATGTGCGCGTGTGCGGTGCAGAGCCCGATGTGCGCGTGTGCGGTGTGCAGAGCCATATGTGCGTGTGTGTGTGGTGCAGAGCCATATGTGCGTGTGTGTGTGGTGCAGAGCCATATGTGTGCGTGTGTGGTGCAGAGCCATATGTGCGTGTGCGGTGCGGAGCCCGATGTGGTGTGGGGTGCAGAGCCTGATGTGGAGCTGTTATTTGGAATGCTGTAGTGATAACAGGTCAGGTGCTGGGGAAGAATACTGACAGGGAATGTGTGTGCAGGGGGCGGGCAGGACAGTGAGGGCTGGACACTGGGGTGGGGCTGGACACTGAGGTGGGGCTGGACACTGAGGTGGGGCTGGACACTGAGGTGGGGCTGGACACTGAGGTGGGGCTGGACACTGAGGTGGGGCTGGACACTGAGGTGGGGCTGGACACTGAGGCCGGGCGGTGCCAGCTCTGACTGAGGTTTTGCACAGGAAGTGGTCATGTTTGCTGGAGCTGAATGTAAACAAGGAGCTGCAGAGAATAAAGGGTGAATTCAAGAGGAACAAAAGTTAGAAAACAAAAAATAACAATGTAGGGGTGTTTTATATGACAATACAGCACAGATTAGCTTACCAAAAATTTTTGAGTTTATGTCGGGCAACTCCATTAAGGAAAGAAGCTAAAAGATAAAGTAAGAAACACATTTTCTACATTTAAACAACCCCCTTTAAAAAATGCACCATATTTGCTTTTTTCTTCTCAGATTTTTGCTTCCAGTTCTACAAGATTCCAGAATAAGTTGCAGTATCATGCAAAGATCACAAAGCGAAGTGCCAGACTAACAGATTCTGAACGAAGGGAAGAGCGGAGAGGATACACAACATATAATGACATGGTTTGCACTCCAGACAGACAATGAAGATCGCACCACCACATTATAACCAGAGTAAACAGAGCAGCTAATACTTTATTTTCCTGAATACTCCAGGATGAGGCCGGCTAATCTCCACTAACCTGTGTTTATCTATAGGAAGTACCTTCTTGAGATTATATGTTCTTAAAGTGTCTATGTTTACAGTGGGAAAAGATAATTTACAAGGACTTTTATTTAGATTTGGTTCCATGCTAAACTGGGAGCAAAGCAAATAGACCCGGCCCATGCAGTAACCGCGGATCCACACCCTCCGACCGAAATAGGCCCAACTCTGCAATACATCTGGACCACGTAACCAAGGAATGCTCCGGAGCCAGGAATTCTCTGTCCACATTAGTCACTTTATAAGTGAATATTTTCAAACATCAGAGACAGATTTATGGCTGAAAGCCAACTACACACACCGCACATTTCAAGGATTTCTGAAAGAAAGTCATCTAGATTCCAGTCATATTCTACCGTAGTATCTGCCAGAAATCAAGAATAATCCACAGGATCTTACATTATAGCTCAGGTCAAGCATCTCAAAGCCGGTCAGAGGATCTGATTGTGAACATAATACTACCGCATGCCAAAAATACTCCTCCGGCAAACAAACTACTTGTGCTTCAAGGTGGAGGTCAAACGATTCAAGAACACGGATCCACATAAGCACGGGCGACCGAGATTTACTAACTACACAGTTAAAGATTAAGCTATGAGTTTGAGGGGTTAAAAGACGATAAATGTGTAAAATATTATGATTTCCAATAAACAATACAACTATTACATTTAAAAAGGAGGTTTTTTTTCTAAGAAAAGACTATTCCTAATGGGAACCTGTCACCCAATTTATGCTGCCTAAACTGCAGGCAGCATGAATCAGGGCCTCACCTCGGACGAAGCCGTTGTGAAACGCGCGTCAGGTGTGGGCGGTGTACTCCGGTGGGACCTTCTTACTTTGGTGGGTATGACCCAAGTTCTTTGCTCCTTGCAGTAATGAGTGGATCCTCATTTATTTGAACATGACACACAAGTAATGGCAATGTTACTTTGGCTGGTGGACTATTTAGTCCTTCTTTGCATGTATCACTCATTAGTAAGCATGTATTTTTGATTGATGGAATATACTCTTGTTTTTTAATAGGTGATTGCTCCCATTTACAATTGTTTATGATCTACTATATGCATACAGTCAGGGCCAGAAATATTTGGACAGTGACACAAGTTTTGTTATTTTAGCTGTTTACAAAAACATGTTCAGAAATACAATTATATATATATTATATGGGCTGAAAGTGCACACTCCCAGCTGCAATATGAGAGTTTTCACATCCAAATCGGAGAAAGGGTTTAGGAATCATAG
Source organism: Anomaloglossus baeobatrachus (assembly GCF_048569485.1). Taxonomy (NCBI): domain Eukaryota; kingdom Metazoa; phylum Chordata; class Amphibia; order Anura; family Aromobatidae; genus Anomaloglossus; species Anomaloglossus baeobatrachus. The sequence continues at coordinate 464,751,987 of NC_134356.1, forward strand.
CTCTGTAATGCATAGCCTCCTCTTTTTCAAGGGACCAAAAGTAATTGGACAAGGGACTCTAAGGGCTGCAATTAACTCTGAAGGCGTCTGCCTCGTTAACCTGTAATCAATGAAGTAGTTAAAAGGTCTGGGGTTGATTACAGGTGTGTGGTTTTGCATTTGGAAGCTGTTGCTGTGACCAGACAACATGCGGTCTAAGGAACTCTCAATTGAGGTGAAGCAGAACATCCTGAGGCTGAAAAAAAAAAGAAAAAATCCATCAGAGAGATAGCAGACATGCTTGGAGTAGCAAAATCAACAGTCGGGTACATTCTGAGAAAAAAGGAATTGACTGGTGAGCTTGGGAACTCAAAAAGGCCTGGGCATCCACGGATGACAACAGTGGTGGATGATCGCCGCATACTTTCTTTGGTGAAGAAGAACCCGTTCACAACATCAACTGAAGTCCAGAACACTCTCAGTGAAGTAGGTGTATCTGTCTCTAAGTCAACAGTAAAGAGAAGACTCCATGAAAGTAAATACAAAGGGTTCACATCTAGATGCAAACCATTCATCAATTCCAAAAATAGACAGGCCAGAGTTAAATTTGCTGAAAAACACCTCATGAAGCCAGTTCAGTTCTGGAAAAGTATTCTATGGACAGATGAGACAAAGATCAACCTGTACCAGAATGATGGGAAGAAAAAAGTTTGGAGAAGAAAGGGGACGGCACATGATCCAAAGCACACCACATCCTCTGTAAAACATGGTGGAGGCAACGTGATGGCATGGGCATGCATGGCTTTCAATGGCACTGGGTCACTTGTGTTTATTGATGACATAACAGCAGACAAGAGTAGCCGGATGAATTCTGAAGTGTACCGGGATATACTTTCAGCCCAGATTCAGCCAAATGCCGCAAAGTTGATCGGACGGCGCTTCATAGTACAGATGGACAATGACCCCAAGCATACAGCCAAAGCTACCCAGGAGTTCATGAGTGCAAAAAAGTGGAACATTCTGCAATGGCCAAGTCAATCACCAGATCTTAACCCAATTGAGCATGCATTTCACTTGCTCAAATCCAGACTTAAGACGGAAAGACCCACAAACAAGCAAGACCTGAAGGCTGCGGCTGTAAAGGCCTGGCAAAGCATTAAGAAGGAGATAACCCAGCGTTTGGTGATGTCCATGGGTTACAGACTTAAGGCAGTGATTGCCTCCAAAGGATTCGCAACAAAATATTGAAAATAAAAATATTTTGTTTGGGTTTGGTTTATTTGTCCAATTACTTTTGACCTCCTAAAATGTGGAGTGTTTGTAAAGAAATGTGTACAATTCCTACAATTTCTATCAGATATTTTTGTTCAAACCTTCAAATTAAACGTTACAATCTGCACTTGAATTCTGTTGTAGAGATTTCATTTCAAATCCAATGTGGTGGCATGCAGAGCCCAACTCGCGAAAATTGTGTCACTGTCCAAATATTTCTGGACCTAACTGTATATTGTCAATTTTCATGAATGTATCTGGTTGCAATTAACTATATATATACACTACATCAGTTCTAATCATTTCCATCTCACTCTGATACTTGCATCTGGCCACATTAAGATTTCTATCTATCATTGTGCCACTATTTCATTGCCATTTATTTGATTTCCTAATTCCCTACATGGATCTCTATACCTTTGATCCCTGACATACAGGTTTTTACCTTCCTGCAAGGTTGAGCCCCTTTCCTACAACAGTCTAAATTGTACGGGATTTATATCCTTTTACAGGGTCCCACCCTTTGTAACACCGCCCTCTGTTTTGCTGTCTTGAGTTTAACTCACCATCCTTCTGTGTATGTCCTCTATGTGTCACAATGATTAATAAATACTTTTGTATTTTTTCAAACACTTGTTTGTATTATTGATTATTATATTTAGACTCTTGGACTGAATCAATCTTAGTTATATAGCATGAATCAGGGCCTATCGGCATGACAGTACCAGGGCATAATTTTACCTGAATAGCTCCTTGGTTTCAGAGAATACCTAGTTTGAAGATCCCACCGGGAACCACAAGACTGTCCACACATCAGGGAGACCTGTCAATCACCTGGAGCAGGGTGGAGAGAAGCTGACCGGGGTCAGTGCCGGACTCGAGCTATGTGCACACGTTACGTTTTTCATTGCTTTTTTCAGTGCAAATTTGTCACAAAACCTGAAGGGAATCCTGATGCCAGCAAAGTCACTGAGAATCCTGAAGGGTCATGCACACGTTGCTTATTTAAGATTTGCAGATTTGGTACAGGAAATAATCTCAATTCTTTCAGCATTTTTGCAGCATTTTTTCACCCACGGACTTCAATGCAGTCAGTCAAAAAGACAGGTATAAAAAGGATTGCGGATGTGCTCCAAAAAAAGCATAGGTAGTAATTAAAGTAAAGCTACATAGATACTACAAAGACAAACAGAGTTATTGGTACTCGTGTCACCGCTTATCAGTATCACCAGGTCAACGTGACCCCGCAGTGGCTGTTGCAAACGTCTATGGAGCATCAGAACGAGGCCCCATAGGTTTTGGATGTCGGATTTTATAGACTGCGTCAGACCTGTCATTTCATTTTTTGTGTGTCTTTTTGTTTTTATTACTGGGCTAGTAATGGGGGTGTCTGATAGCCGCCTCTCCATTATTAGAACCAGGGCTTGATGTCAGCTGTGAAGGGTCCAAAAACACAGCTGACATCAACCCCAACTACCGTTACCCATATTGCCAAGGCACCAGGGCAACGGGAAGCACTAAGGCGATGTGGCAGAACTGGACATCTTGTGATGTGCCACTTCATGGGCGACTGTGGGTTCATATTTTTAGGCTGGGAAGGGCCCAATAACCATGGACCTTCCCAGCCTGATAATGTCAACCCTCAGCTGTGCGCTTTATCTTTCCTGGTCACTAAAAATAAAAGGGGACTCCCACATTTATATATTTATTAAGTTAATACAAAGCTGGACAAAAAGCTTCAATTGCGAGGCAATAAAGGGTGATAAATTATAAAATGTTAGGGGTTGTACAATGATAGCTGCCGCATATCCATCTGTCTATGTGTGTCTGTCTCCATCTATCTATGGCTCTACAAGCTTCAAGTTGCATTCTGTGTTGTCTAAAAACGCAGGTGGGGGAAAGAAAAAAAAAAAAAAAAAAAGGCATAAAAATATATGAGTGCTTTTTTTTTTTATTTCCACAGAATGACTGTTCAAACCAAAAACAGGGTTGAGATTGATGGAAAAGAAGGAGGTGGGAAGGTGCATTTAAATGTGAGACCCCATCATGATGTACGGACGCCTGTACTTGGTATGAACACTCATTCTGTGCTGATCGAGTCCCTTTGATGGAAATCTATGAGAAGGGTTTTGCCATGAAATCTGACAGCAGCATGATGGACAGAGACCCTGATTTCAGCGATGTATTAGTTACTGGGTAAGCAGTTGGGATCAAATTATTTTTTTCTGCTGTAGTTGTAGCAGAACTCAGTGTTGAACCCTGTATAACCCTGCCCACACCACAGATTAACCCATTTCTATGTACAATGTATAGTCATAGTAAGCTACCAGTGGTGGGGGTTTGACTGGACTAGAGGCGCGAGGCAGCTTGTACTATAGTGATAATCTCTTGCCGATAAAACACTGATAGTATTGAAGCAGGAAAACACAGCCCAGTAAGGGACACATCTGCTTCTAAAGCATGCTGCTCTCAGCGTACATAATAAAAACCTGCTGACAGATTCAATTTAACAAATTCATTGCCAAGAGTCAATGAATAAATGGCTATTTTTTTTATTTTTTTTTTAAAGGGAATCTGCCACCAGGTTTTTGCTAAACCACTTGAGAGCAGCAGAGACCCTGGTTCTAGTGATGCATGACTTACTTTACTGGGTGCTGATGTTTTTTTTATTAAAAACAAGACTATTTGCAAGATGAGACAGTCCCTTTAGAAGAAAACAAGTAACGTCGCCATTTACCTCAAAAACAAAGACTGTACAGGTCAATTTTTCATGATAAAGAAGATAGAGGTACGGGGATATTGTGGCAATCGTTATTTTCTATTACATGAAATATAATAAGACTAAACGCTATGTGTCGGCGCCCAATGTGATCGCATTAATAGCCAGTCTCTATACAGCTTGTACAAGGCCAGGTTCACACTTGTACATCCGCCGACATATGCTTAGGACGTACAGTATATGTCAAACTTGTACCATCCATTGAACTACGTCTGAGTCACGAAGTATCTACATCTTTGGTTTGTGCTTGGTTGAAGGTCAGGACTGAAGATTTCCTGCAGTTGGTGTTGGAGCAGTAATCCCCATGTGTGAGCCACTTTCAATAGACTTCTACAGCTATAGTATATAGAAAACGACAGACCTCATATCCAAAAATCATAGGTTGATCTAGTGCCACTAGGCAAAAATTTACATAGCTGAACATGAGGTTCTTGGTTTAACATTCTGATCAGACGGTATGAAGCCCACTGCCACGTCACGGCGAACATCTGTGTGGGTCACGTCCCTAAATAGTATTAGACTTCTATACATTGATCATTGGGACAACAGTGGTTATACATGGTCCGCTATATGTTTGACTTCACTTTTGGTGCATGGACTTCGTTTATACATGTAATATACAATTAGATTTGGGGTTTTGTATGCCGCTGTATTATCCAAGGGCTTTCAATTGTGCATGGATTTGTCGGTGCACTGCGTCTGACAGTAATCACTCGTTCCACTGTGATAAGCTAGAATGTGAGGATAAACTGTTAGTGATGCCTAGTGAGCCTGATGCCATTAGTAGCGGATTGACTTTCCAGCCTGCCGCAGCTAAGAGATTGAAAGCCATGAAAAAGTGGTGTTTTCCCCTCAGAATTAATTATGGTTCACCCTTGAGACTTCTAACGATGAATTTTCTGACCCTGCTGTTTAATAAGCTGCAGCCAGTGATACCCATGAGATATCGGTCATCTGAAAGCCAGTTCTGCTAACTCCGCTGTAAGTATATGTTGCCGCACTCAGTCGGGAAATCTGTCACCAGGTTTTTGTGCACCATCTGACAGCAGCAGAATAAAATGGCGTAAATCCCGATTCTAGTGATGTATTGCTTACTGGGCTGCTGCATTACGGGATTTCACACGTAGCGTTTTTTACTGTGGATTTTTCCTCCACTAACAACCAGATTGTTGGCAGAGAAAATGCTGTGTTCTTGCAGTGTTTTTCTTGCGTTTCTTTTCCATTCATTTTCATGGGTGAAAAATGCTGCAAAGTAATGCTTAAAGTATTGGCATCAAGAGGATTTAAAAAAAAAAAATAAATAAATAAATAAATAAATAAATAAATAATGGTCAGCGTGTGAATGAGATTTTTCACATCTCATTTACATTGCAGATACTGTAAAGCGCACCATTTTTCTCTGTTTTATCAGCAGGAGAGTAAGGCGGGCTTTGCACACTACGACATCGCAGGCCGATGGTGCGATGCCGAGTGCGATAGTGCCCGCCCCCGTCGCAGCAGCGATATGTGGTGATAGCTGGGGTAGCGAAAGTTATCGCTACGCCAGCTTCACACACACACTCACCTGCCGTGCGACGTCCCTGTGGCCGGCGACCCGCCTCCTTGTTAAGGGGGCGGGTCGTGCGGCGTCACTGCGACGTCACACGGCAGGCGGCCAATCAGAGCGGAGGGGCGGATATGAGCAGGATGTAAACATCCTGCCCACCTCCTTCCTTCCGCATATCCTACGGAAGCCGCAGTGAGGCCGGTAGGAGACGTTCCTCGCTCCTGCGACTTCACACACAGCGATGTGTGCTGCCGCAGGAGCGAGGAACAACATCGGACCGTCGCGTCAGCGTAATCATGGATTACGCCGACGCTGCACCGATGATACGATTACGACGCTTTTGCGCTCGTTAATCGTATCATCCAGCCTTTACACACTGCGATGTCGCATGCGATGCCGGAAGTGCGTCATTTTCAATTTGACCCCACAGACATCGCACCTGCGATGTCGCAGTGTGCAAAGTGCCCCTAACACTAGAGGAGGATTACTTTGATGGCTGCCAGGTAGTCCGGTTGATAGTTTTCGGTCTACAGTGTGCATAAGGAAAAACCTCTGAGGGCTCATCATTCAGAGAACTGGCAAACCTGGAGCACATAAAACTGTTTTAAACCAAAACAGCTGCTACCAGTTAAAAAGGCTATCCATTACAGTTACCTTGGTGGCCTATCCTTAGGACAGGTCCTCAATGTCTGATCAGCCAAAGTATAATACTCAAATCAATAGGAGGCGAATGTGCAGCACACAGTCGCTATCAGGAGAAGAAGGGCAGCTCCGGAACTGAGCATTTCTTGCTGCCTGCCGCTTCTGAGAACAGCGGGTAGCCTGGGTGTTGGACCTTAGCTGATCAGACATTGATGACCTATCCTAAGGGTTGGCCAAGGGCTATAAGCTGTGGTAATTATCAGAGTTTACTTTACCTCCCAGGTCATCAGCTCTCTGCCGTTGCCCAGTCTCTCGTTTGTATGCAACACTTTCCTCACATCAACAGCACTGCAGCCAATCACTGAGCTTAGTGGTTTGTACTATCTACATGGGAAAAGCCGCTGAGCTCTGATCAACTACAGTGAGTAGAGATCTGAGGCTAGCCGCTCACCTCCTGTTAATTAGTTACACATCCCATGATAGGAGTGGGAAGGGGGACAGTGAAGCTGACAGTGATTAGGTGCATGGCTCACATGATGCAACAATGTCACGTAGGCCCCAGGAATGTGAGTGTCATCACCACTGGAACGGCGTTGGCTCAGGTAGGGAGTATAAGCTTCTTTCATTTTAATGGCGGAAAACATGAGGAATGAGAAGGGATTGTCCTGGTAGTAGAGACCCCCTTTAATCAAAGATTAACAACTGTGGCTGAGTCCATGAGGAAGCCAAATAACACAGCCTGCCCTACAGAAATAAGTAATCTGGCCACCGTGCCTCCATTGCACCCATGGTAAACCGCTCTACAATGTAGCTTGATACATACTGTAGGGCATTATTGCTATATTCTGCAGCACAATGTGCCAGTGACCACATTTCCAGAATCTAGAACTAGAATAATCATCATGAACAAGATGATCAAAAAAGATGTAAAATAAAAAAGATAAATCATATAGCAAAATTTATTTTTAGACCCCTCATCCAGGAATGGACAGAAATTAATTATAGCAAGCTACTCTCTAGGAGCCAGCCTGCCATTGTAGTGTGGCCTGACAAAGTATTTTCAGAAAACTAAGCAAAAGATTAGACGCAGGCTGCCATTCCCCCACACAATCTACCATTAGAGTGCCAATAAGGCTTTGTAGAATAGAACCTATGCATAATTGATTATTATGCGATAATTAAGAGCACAGTATATGCTCGAAACGCGTCATTGAACGTTCTCCTGTCCACGATTATGGATTATTAATAAATTTTGAATAAAGAAGTTATTTTTCTACAATGTTACTGGATACCACAAGATATGGATGCTGGATATCTTTCCCTTGTGCCCAATTTAGGTCCAATGTAGCCAAGTGCGCTCCCTGATACGGTGATGCTGTACACCAGATTGGGAAGAGAATGACTGGATCAGGAGTAGATTTAATATGAAAAAAACATCTTTGTCAACATGTGAAATTTAAATGAAGCAAATGCCAGAGGCGAATGTACTTTATCTGTATTCATCCATTATCCAGAAATGCTGCTACACAGCTGTGGAACATGTATTATTGCAGCTGCTCAGAAACCGGTATGTCATGTTCAACGATCTGTCATCGATACTGGGCAGTTACAAGTCACAGAATAATAAGAACTGTGGAAAGCTTTCCATGCGCTGTGGAAGGGGTGGACTTCATCGTAATATTTGGTGCAGCCACGTGCTGTCTGGTTTACCCGACAGTCTGAAAGCTTGGCAAGTATCAATATAGACAAGAATGTTTGATGGATTCTGCCGAAATACAGATACCAGTACATAAATATGCCATCCTCAAGGGTAAAGCAAGAAGGATTTCCAAATGACAAGTGAGACGCTCTGCAGTGATCATCTGAAGGACACCAGTAAGGCCTTGTACGATAAAGAGAAGCCATTGACGCACCCCAGGGCCTTGAGGTACTCTGTCCCAGGGCTTGAATCAGGGGACGTTTCAAGGGTGGCCAGTGCCCGGTTCTGTGACCCTGCGGGTTGCTTAAAGAAAAAAAAAAAAAAAAAAAAAGAAGAAGAAGAATGGGGAAAAATAAAAAAGGGGAATAAAATGTTTTTCGTGACGCCACTTGCGGTATGCAGCTATGTGGGGAAAGCAGACGCTGCAAAGTCTCGCACTGCTGGGGCTGGTGATATTAAGCAGCTTGGATGTTATGGCTCCACGCAAGTAGAGCTAGGCCCCAGGGGAGAAGGATGGTGGTTCTAGTATGGCAAAAGTTGGTGATGCAGAGGTGTAGGAACAATTCAGACAACACAGGGGCTGCGGTTTAACTTATGCTTTACTCATTGGTTCTCAGTAGCTGCCACCCGGCTGGTGCTCATCTTTACCAATCTGGACCTCAGGTAAGCCGGCATTCCCTTGATCTCAGTGCCGGTGTGGTGACCTGGTGAGTTTTACTTCCATGCACCCATCTGCAATTGGTGGGTCCCCATGGCCTGAAGCATTTTGGGATCCCCTCCTGTTGTCACAGTCCTGGCCCATATGGCAGGCGGTTTGAACCTCTCGAGTCAGACTTCTGTCCCCGTTCCCGGGTTCCCTCTTTGCTGGTGTGCCCTGGACACTAACGTTGGTGAGGAACCATGATGATCCCCCTTCACTGGGCAGATTTATCAGCTGAGCTTGAAGCATCTTCCTAAACTAGGGCTCTGCACCCCACCGGTGCTCAGTCCAGTGAGTACTCACACCGTACTCTCCCGGCCGACCATACGCCTTTAGCGCAAAAAGTCACTTTACACTGTCTGCATGTCGACCTCTGACTGACCGTCTGGATCTATAGACTCTACTTCATTGGCTAGATGTCAGTCCACTGCACTGACTAGCACCTCCTCCTCCCAGGTTTCTTACTAGCGGATTGGCAGATCCGTCTCTAGCCTGTTATCCAGTCTGGGGAAAAAGGGCATGGATGTGTGTTTGAATGGTATTTACCGTCACTGGTTGTCCAGGAATCCCGGGGTTAGCACTGCACCTGTTACTGGATGCAATACCCTGTGGCACCTGACGCCTCAGGGGCGCCACACCATTATTTTAGAAAAATTCACTACTACTTTGAAACAAAAATCACATTGCCTGAGGATGAATATGTAGTTGCCAATGGCTGTCAGCTGAGCCGTGTAGTCCCACTCTCCGGGTGGTCTCTCATGGATTTGGCTAGGACTCTTTTTTTTGCATTGATTTGGCACTAGCCCATTGACTTATGTGTTTAAATCACCATTCTTTGGCATCTAATTGTGAGAAGCATTTTTTTACTTTTCATATAGCAATAAGAATAACTTGCATTTTCAACCAGATGCTCAGAGTCCTCATTAGCAGGGCAAGGCCTCATTCAGACACACGTCCTCCATGTACGTACTCTGCTCAAGGATTTCACGGATAGGACATGTCCCAATTGTAATTTTGGGGCTGTTCCCACCAGTGGTTTTTTTTTTTACGGTGTTTTTTTATAATCTGCGTCACGGATGAAAAACACATACAAGTCTATGTTAGTGAGAACAGACAGCACAGAAATGTCATTAGTTTGTGTTCTGTTAATGATTAACATCGTAATGGATAGGAGAAGCTCTAATTAATTCCTGATGATGGAACTGATGGGAAACATTGACCAAACAATGATGGAATGCTGTTTTTTCATTTCATATTTTCACACATCCAATTTTTTGCAAAAATGCAGCTTTTCTTTTCTGCAAAAATGCTGAACGTTGCCCAATAGCCATGTATAAAAGGTGCCACAAGCAGTGCAGGTTATGCCCATTTTCTAGGCCTCTTGACATTTGGCAAACACAGGAGGCTGTAGGTCTTATTTTTTCATGCACTTTTCTATAGACTATTGGAAAAAATAAAGCTCTTCTGGGAGAGTTTATCACTGCATTTTTCTCCTCCTTTTGCTCACACTAGTGTATAACTGGGACGCGTACAATCCGATGCTTTGTCAGAGAGCACTCAGTCCAGTGTTATACTATGGGGCAGTGCCGATCAGCGCTTCTTTCCCATGCTGATTGGGCTTGAAAGAGAAAAAAAAACAAACAAAAAAAAAAAAAAAAAAGCACAGCATGACATCCGATGCAGTCCGATTTCATTGGACCCTCATGTCTTCCCCAAACCTCCCACGCGAATAATTGGATCACACTAACCTGACACTCTGATCAAGCTTATGTTGCAAGTACGACCCTCAGTATGTGAAGGCTTATACTTTACATGAGTTCTTCTGGAATCCCAGGGAAATCTTACACAGGGCGACCATTATTCTTCTGTACAGTAAAGGGAGGGATGGATCTTCAGGCACAGTTATCACACAATTCAAATGTGAAGGTAATGATTGGGATTTTATTCAACTTCTTTCCAATACATGACATTACTTCTCTTCATACGATAACTCAACAACTCTATACAAAGCGTTTCTCCTCACAGATCCGTCCTCTTCAAAGTTTGTCTAGAACTGTGCAGTGTGTACGCGCCTCATACAATGGAGGTGTGGTAGGAAGAAAATAGTCCGTGCTGTCCCTCTACTCCTCTCTTCAGATAATACAGAATCTTGTCTGTCCTGAGCCTCCTTATTTATATCGACTGTTTCTCAAGAAAAAAATCACTGATCTAACCCACTGGTCTGTTCCCTCCAATCTCTCACAGATGTTTTTCACTTGGTTGTCATGGACACCACTCCCTTTTCCCAGCATTCTCTGGAGCTCCACAACTACTTCCTGTCTCCTTTTCACATTATTTATCCCGCTAGTTTATTTATCCCTCAGGCAGACAGCCGAATTCAAGGTGTAACTGACGCTTGGTCAGGTTTATTGCAGTGAAGCATAAACAAAAGAAAAACACCAACAAAATAAATCCTTGCCTGTCCGGCGCTAACTATACACGGTGATATCCTAACTACAAACTGGAGGCTTCTCCCTTCCAGCTAAACCATACAGACATCAAGCACTGCTCCTACTCACAAGTGTCTCCTACACAAAGGCTTAGGCCTTGTGCGCACTAGGCGTTTTTGACGCGTTTTTAGCGGCGTTTTTACCGCGTTTTTGTGCTGAAAACGCAGTGACATTGCTTCCCCAGCAATGTCTATGGGTTTTCATACAGTTAGGTCCAGAATATTTGGACAGTGACACAATTTCCGCGAGTTGGCTCTGCATGCCACCACATTGGATTTGAAATGAAACCTCTACAACAGAATTCAAGTGCAGATTGTAACGTTTAATTTGAAGGTTTGAACAAAAATATCTGAGAAATTGTAGGAATTGTACACATTTCTTTACAAACACTCCACATTTTAGGAGGTCAAAAGTAATTGGACAAATAAACCAAACCCAAACAAAATATTTTTTATTTTCAATATTTTGTTGCGAATCCTTTGGAGGCAATCACTGCCTTAAGTCTGGAACCCATGGACATCACCAAACGCTGGGTTTCCTCCTTCTTAATGCTTTGCCAGGCCTTTACAGCCGCAGCCTTCAGGTCTTGCTTATTTGTGGGTCTTTCCGTCTTAAGTCTGGATTTGAGCAAGTGAAATGCATGCTCAATTGGGTTAAGATCTGGTGATTGACTTGGCCATTGCAGAATGTTTCACTTTTTTGCACTCATGAACTCCTGGGTAGCTTTGGCTGTATGCTTGGGGTCATTGTCCATCTGTACTATGAAGCGCCGTCCGATCAACTTTGCGGCATTTGGCTGAATCTGGGCTGAAAGTATATCCCGGTACACTTCAGAATTCATCCGGCTACTCTTGTCTGCTGTTATGTCATCAATAAACACAAGTGACCCAGTGCCATTGAAAGCCATGCATGCCCATGCCATCACGTTGCCTCCACCATGTTTTTACAGAGGATGTGGTGTGCCTTGGATCATGTGCCGTTCCCTTTCTTCTCCAAACTTTTTTCTTCCCATCATTCTGGTACAGGTTGATCTTTGTCTCATCTGTCCATAGAATACTTTTCCAGAACTGAGCTGGCTTCATGAGGTGTTTTTCAGCAAATTTAACTCTGGCCTGTCTATTTTGGAATTGATGAATGGTTTGCATCTAGATGTGAACCCTTTGTATTTACTTTCATGGAGTCTTCTCTTTACTATTGACTTAGAGACAGATACACCTACTTCACTGAGAGTGTTCTGGACTTCAGTTGATGTTGTGAACGGGTTCTTCTTCACCAAAGAAAGTATGCGGCGATCATCCACCACTGTTGTCATCCGTGGACGCCCCAGGCCTTTTTGAGTTCCCAAGCTCACCAGTCAATTCCTTTTTTCTCAGAATGTACCCGACTGTTGATTTTGCTACTCCAAGCATTTCTGCTATCTCTCTGATGGATTTTTTCTTTTTTTTCCAGCCTCAGGATGTTCTGCTTCACCTCAATTGAGAGTTCCTTAGACCGCATGTTGTCTGGTCACAGCAACAGCTTCCAAATGCAAAACCACACACCTGTAATCAACCCCAGACCTTTTAACTACTTCATTGATTACAGGTTAACAAGGGAGACGCCTTCAGAGTTAATTGCAGCTCTTAGAGTCCCTTGTCCAATTACTTTTGGTCCCTTGAAAAAGAGGAGGCTATGCATTAGAGAGCTATGATTCCTAAACTCTTTCTCCGATTTGGATGTGAAAACTCTCATATTGCAGCTGGGAGTGTGCACTTTCAGCCCATATTATATATACAATTGTATTCTGAACATGTTTTTGTAAACAGCTAAAATAACAAAACTTGTGTCACTGTCCAAATATTTCTGGACCTAACTGTAAGTGCTGTCCGCACACAGCGTTTTTTTGTAGCTGTGTTTTTGTGGTGACCACAAAAATGCAGCATGTCAATTATTTCTGCGTTTTTCACTGCGTTTTTTACCCATTGAGTTCAATGAGATGTTCAACAACGCAATGAAAAACGCATATAGCCGCGTTTCTATGACTAAAAACGCAGCTATAAAACGCAAGGGGTGGGTACTACAGTGACGTGTACAGGAAGAGGATTCCTTCTGTTGGTAAACACAGAAGCATGAATCCTCCCGGTACAGTCACCGCTGCCTCTACCTCTTGTCCGGTGCCATG